>NW_027272196.1:0-160000 GCF_040938485.1 Diadema antillarum | reverse complement strand
TTTTTGTGTTAGAGCCGATTTTCCGCGACACATTACGTCTATTTTGGACCTTGCAGCCACTCAGGAATGCTGTTATATCATACGGGGCCGCATGAGGGCGGCATTTTTGTAAAATTTATTATTTTTTTCTCGCACGTTAAAGGCACAGAAACATGAATTACACTGAAAAAGAGGCAAACAAATTGTATAGGGCTAGTCTGGCACCTAAAAGACCCCTCCTCAGACGATAAAAGAGTACATAATTGCACATAGCCGAGGCCATATAGCCTATTGTTCATAATTGTCATAGCCACTACTGTAAACATAGCTATTTCCACTGCGTTACATACTGTGTGGACACCTAAATACTTCGATCCTACTCTTGACATATGCAGATAGAACGTTATACACCAAAACACAGAGATTTTATTCTCATCGATCACTCGTTAGAAACAAAGTCTATTGCTTTCCGGCCGCTCAGCAAAGTGTATAGGATCGCAGTTTGTGAATCCGATTGCAGGTGATTGTCAGACATTGCTCGCGTGATCCTCATCGGACGATCTTGCCTCATCGGATCATGCCTGATATGTCTGACATTGACCTGATAGGCGACCAATACAAGTCGGATTCATCAGACTGTGATCCCATACACTTATGGGTTGTCGGAAGCAAAAAAAAAAAAAAAAAAAAAAAAAAAAAAAACAACCTTTGCTTCCGACGACTGATGAGAAAAAAAAATCATTGTGGAACGTGGATGAATTAAAAATTTCATATGATAGTGATTCCGATGAATTTTTCATCCAAAAAAAAAAAAAGCTTTTCCAAGTATTAAACTTTTATACACGGCAGATTCATTCTTGGCTGCTAAATCATAACCTTTCATTTTCCTGATTACTGACTTCACAATTTGTTATTTTTCCAGTAAAATTAGACAAAATGGTTTTTGCGCTTGTAATCATGAATTGATATGGCATAGGCCTAAGGTTATAATTATGAAGTAGAGAGATAAGAACTATATCGGAGATTGATTTTATATCGCACATTTTATTTTATGTCCTGCTAGAATAAAGTGAATAAATTCACCCAAAAGTACAGCGTTCATACATCATAAACTTATTTTGTAACTAGTTTACATGGACAACAGTATCATTTTGCAGTACGTGTGTAATATGGAACTTTCAGCATAAATTCGATTCTTTTAACGAAACCCGAATGTTTACACACTTTCTGTGACATGTAAGCATCGTGTATTCAATGGTAGTATATAAGCAGTGTCAGTGAATGTGAAAAGATAAATATTAATCTTTAAAGAAAAAAATAACAGCCTAGGATTTGCATTGCTTTATTCGTCATTTACACAGATTTTTGGTAGCCAATGAAAAAACAGCATCACAGTGACGTCATATGAGTTTGAAATTATGTTCAATCAATTCTACGCCCCAAATTACCCCTAGACACCAAATTTGGGTAAAAAGAAACCACGGAATATAATTTTGGCGCACTTTGAGCTCATTCTGGCCCACTGTGGGGCGTCCTGAATGATTCGAACCATCACCGCATTGCTTCCATAGCCATTCCGCAGGATAACACTGCCCACATACTCCGTGAAGTAGTTGTTTACTTGGATATGATCTCCAAACAAAGCAAAATTCCAAGATAAAATGATTCACCACGGTTTCAATAGATCAAGAAATGAAGGAAGTGATTATTGATAAATAGATAAGTAATAATCACAAATAAATGAAAGAACTATTGTAAGGTACGTAGGCTATTGCCATTACCTTATTACTGTGGTGAGCTTGCGGATATTATCTCACAAAAGAAAAAAACAGAATCCTGCAGGATTCTGTTTTATGCTTTTATGCTTTTTATGCTTTTATGCTTTTATGTTTTTTATGCTTTTATGCTTTTATGCTTTTATGTCAGCATAAAACATGTTTTATGCTGACGAAAAAAGAATTAATTACACTATATAGTCAAACGACACATCACTTGAAAAGCAACCCCCTAATCGCCGAAAAGAGTGAATAACTGATTATCATTACTATCATGGCCTATTGTTATCACCATAATTACTACTATCATATTTAGCTCTACTCCGGTGGCATTATAGGCTTTATAATGGCAACGAGAACACTCTTGAGAGACGTGCTGAAGATGAGAAAAAAGAGCGCTTGGCTGAAGTAAACTAAATTTTTTTCATCCCGAATCTTTCCTTAGAAGTTCGTCTTCATCACCAACTCTCTTACTCAAAACCCCATCCCAAAGGATTGACCAAAAATTTTTTAAAAAAATCTGAAAGCCAGAGACTTGCCAAGCAAGCTCGGTGTACGTTCCTGCCTGATAAAGTTGGATTCTTACAGCGTAGAATCGCATCCTGTAGTCGATACGCTGTCATTGAAATCTGCTCGGGTCAGAGGGCAGCGGTTGTAGCGCAGGGTAATGTAGGGTAATCTTCAGACCCAACTATGCAAGAAAGGTCTAAAATCAGACATACAACTTGTAGTTATAAATGATGTATGGTAGTTTTGACTATCCCACAGTGATTCTATTAAAAGAATGGAAAAGTATTCGTCTTTAAGATTGAACCGGTGATTTTATCAGCCAATCATGGCTAATATCAATCAACATCTTGACGAGAAATTATCTTATGTGATAGGAGAAGGGACCAAGGAGCTTGGAAGAGACTAATACCACTGGTAGAGTCGCAGTGAGAGCGATGCTGAGGGTCTCTGTGGTGTTGGGTGTGGGAGGCCAGTGCGGCACATAGCGAGTGAACTCCCATCAACTACAGTTCTGGAAGTTGGCAACTCCTGACGACAAGCGACATTCAGGGCCAGGGCAGGGATGAGAAAAGGTAAGTTCGTACTAATGATATTGATTTGAACTTGTTATGTATAAAGAGTGTGAGAGTGGAAGGAATGAGTCTACGTACTCAAGTGTAACATTGAGTCTCTTAGCATAGTTGGCGTCATCACTTATGTACTGGTAGTCGCCCACTCTCGGAGCAGACTCTGCTGGTAACCTAGGTGGTTACAGTTTTCCCCTCCCCTCTCTCTCCTTCTCGCGTAAGCACTGCGCTCCTGCACACAAAACTCTGCCATCTTACGACTTATCTTCCAAAATCGGCGGATGAAGTGTTAGGTTACGAGGTCGGTTTGTCGCATACCAGTTCTTTTCTATCGCAATACACATCTCGGATCGGATTCCGCTGCCACTCCCTTTTTAAGTGGTGTCTCCCCGAGGCCTTTCTCCCTCTCATCAATGCACATGTCTGTTCTCGACTACCTGTCCACTGTCTGAAAAAGCATTTTTTGTACAAGTTACCACGGATACGTTGATCAGGAGAGGAATGAAACTTTATATAACACAATGTCTGCAGCTGTATTACACCAGGGAGGTGAGCACCTCCCTGATTGCACGTATGAACCCGTGTCAGAAAAGAAAGGCCACCTATTATGAACAAGTGAACTCTCTGTAATGGTAGCGCATGACTATGTTGGCATAAACATTCTGAAATCAGAAACTCGAAAGAAACGTAACTCTGGACGTTTGAAAAACGCAGGGAAATGACTTCCGCGGAGTACATGAATAGTTCTAAATTTTAGGCGAAGGGAAAGTTTATGAAGAAAACGGTATCAATAGTCAAGAGATGAGGAATTGTGGCCCAATCAAGTTCTAAAATGACTACGAAGACATGAATATTACGTGATGTTTACAATGCTGGTCATAAATCAACTACAACTTTTCTTGAGTAACAATTGAACTCTCTCATCATAAACTCTGCTTGTCGTAATTGAAACTGCTTGTATTTAAGATGATAAGGTATCTGATACCTGATTACTGTTGTGATCACTTGCAATTGGTACGGGAATCTCCACATTTTCTATGTTTCATCACCATGATACTGAAATATTTTCAGGGCTGTTGTCTCCGTGAGACGCCATCCTCTCTGTGACTTTTGATAATCTTATTTTTTGGAATTCCATCTTGTCTGGTACTGGTTCCAAAGGAGGAAAGGTATTTTGGTGTAAGCCTGCATTGTATGAATGAACCCGGAAGATGGTCGAAGAGCAAGGTTTTCTCCTCCCCTATCCCCACCTCCGTGTAGTGTATGAACTTTGAAGTCCATCATACCACCTATGAGAACTGTTATTAATCCTATAAGGCTGCAACAGGCATGCATCTTAAAGAGATGGTCTACAGTTTCGGTTGAGATGGGGCTTCAGGTAACTTACAACTTTTTTTAAATGATAATTTTTTTGAGATAATGAGAAATCTTTTATGAAATATGAAAGAGTATATAGTTCTAAAAGGAATTCAAAGTTTATTCGATAAAGATTGGTTTTGAAATGGCCGAGATATCATTCATTCATTCATTCATTCATTCATTCATTTTTCATTTCCAACAAAAACATATAAATATATTACAAAAATTGAATACAGTGCATTAATTTCATCATACAAAGTAAAGGATAAATTTACAGAAAACTTGTAGGTATAGGAAAATGTTGGAAATATCCGAAACAAATCGATCCTAATAGAAAGTGTATGGGATCAATGGCTTTCATTTGGGTTGCTTTGTTTTACTTTGTTTTTGGATATCTCAGCTATTTTTTTAAACCGATTTTCATCAAATAAACTTTGAATTCCTCAAAGAATTGTATGCTATTTAACATTTCATAAAGTTGTTTCTTATAGTATCTTGCAAAAACATAAAAGCTGAATCCTCGCCTCTATCAATACGATACCATCCCTTTAATGAGAGGATGCGAAAGAGCTAATGGGGTGGGGCAGTGACTTCAGGCTCCCATCAGTTTGTTATCACAAACACAAACATCGTCAGGAGACCAATTAGTCCTCTCTGACATTGACATCCACAAACCATCGAGATAAAGTCAAGCGTGCGGCTTTTGAGAGGATGAAACAAAGGAGAGAGAGAGAGAAATAGATGGATAATAAATGGACGGAAAACAGCGCGTGTATCTTCAGTAACGAATAGCAATTGTGTTAATTCTCGCTTCATCACGCCGCCATTGGCTCACAATGGCTGCAGTTTGTTGACCTTCCGTGGTTCGTCTGCATTGCATAGAATCATGTAGTTACTTTCTAGCTCCATCATTGAATTAAAAAAAAAAAGAACACGCCAATGCACATGGGAGCAAGTTCTGCTCCCCCCCCCCCCCGGAAAATGCAGTATCTGCATACAGCTGTATTGGGTCTTCATTTTCATCAATAGCTTAAAAAATAATAAAAACACAAAATGATATTTGTATCCAGGAAAACCGATAGCTAGATCTCGACTATACATAATGAGGGAAGGAGTACACGTTCTTGGTTTATTCAAGGAGGTACTAGGCTTGTGTAGTACTTCCTTGGTTTATTCATGGAGTTACTGGTCTCGCCTATACCTCCTTGGTTTATTTGCCACCAAATTCACTTCCGTCTTACTCGTTGCACACTCATTTCTGATGCTGGTACCTATAACGAGGTTCCTCATCAGTTTGTTCATGATAAAGAGAACCGTTCGGGAAATACAGCTGTATGCGAAAAAAAAAAAGAGAAAGAATTCTGTTAGGAATAATGCGTCCACTTGCATCACTTCAAAAATGTGGGCATTCGCATCATCATTTCGAGGGGTTTTCTATGCTCTTATGAATGTCAATCGCTTCCGCGTTCATCTCTGGCGATAAAGTAAAATCCATCATGTTCACATAGAGAAACATCAATCATTGTTTTCAAACGGAATCCCGCAGAAGTTTCTTCTTCTTCTTCTTCTTCTTCTTCTTCTTCTTCTTCTTCTTCTTCTTCTTCTTCTTCTTTCTATAAGGTTCACTTTGCGAGATGTCGAAAAGAAAAGATCAGGATGTATGAACGTACAGTGACACTGAATTTTCCCTAAAGCACTTCCTAGGTTGTGAAAATGTATTTATTTCTATCAAAACACTGTAATATGTCGTGTTAGTTGAGTGATTATCCATGTAATGGGTCGTTTGCTTCAAACTCTGTCACTTCGAACAGCATCATTGGCTGTCGTTAGGCGGTCGGTCAACTGCCTTTTGACATCATCCGGCAGTATTAAGTACCTCGGGCGAAAAGTTGACATTCAGGAAATAAACTTTCTCAATGTCTGCTCATGTGGGTTGAAACTCAACGTACACTCGTATTGGAGCGTATACTGCCCCATGCGGCTCCACCAATTTATTTTCTCTACATAATTTACACTCCTTGTAAATTGAATCAACTAGGACCCTGTGGCGGTGATATAATAAGAGCTGTTCAGTTGATATACATGATGTGTTTTATTTCCTTCTGAAGTGGTATGAGTATGAAAGAAAAACAAACGAATAAATCTAGGCAGTGTTGATCATTGTCTAGCTTGTAGATTTATCTCGTAATGATAATAAACATTCTGACACAACTTGTCTTATAAGCAAGCCGCTAAAAGCCGTTTCAAATTACCTCGGTTCTTGGCATTTCTCTTGGTCTGTACAGCAAACTTCATATCTTACATAATCATATATTATATTTCTCTTTCTCTTTCATGACTCATCAGGGAAAAGAGGTTCACCACAGGGGAACAAAATCACTTAATGAGATTACAGTCATCGAAATGAATGGATTAGAATGAAAATGTTTTTGAAAGACTCATCCAAGAACATCGTGATGCCGTATGTCCAACTGAATTTCTGAATTTTGTTATGTAGCCGCCAAAGAAGCAATGAATGAATGTAAGCGTGCCAGCAACCGCGAGACCCACGGCTGTATAGATAAGCGAGAAAGTTCATATGAAGTGAGATTTTTTTTCATTGTTTGTTGAAATTTTCACCTTTTTTATCAGAAGAAAGGAGGGAAAGGGGAAGAAGGAGAATTCTTCGCTCAAAAATAAAAAGAAGATGTAAATTCGTTATCATGGTTTTACGATCATATTATAAGGCAAAAGATCTTGTGTCATGTCAAATTTAGTGAAGATTTCGGTGGAGGTCAATGGAAGCTGTAGTGAGAGGAGAGCATCATCACCTCTGCCAATTAGTTAAGTCTGTGATTGAGACTGATCACTTTTATGGGGATGAAATAGTATAGGACCTACCTTATATCCGTATCTTTTTCATTCTTTTCAGCTGATTGCACTATATGTATTAACCAAAGCCAATTTGAACATGGTTTTGGAGTTGCCCTTTCTATGCCACGTTTGGACGGTGTGTACAAGGCTCTGTTTTTTTTTTTGTGCCAAGCAGCTGCACCCGAAGCATAGGAAGGGTAAAAGATATTTGGGTGCCCAAGATAAATTTCTCACTCCTTCCCCCATAAATAAATAATTTTTAAATAATTTTTTTTGAATAAATAGTTTCATTTTATAAATAGTTTCGTTTTAAATAAATAGTTTCCTTGTCTAAATGGTCAGCTTGAAGGCCTGATCTTCTCCACTAGCCACAGTCGGCCCACTCCCAATGCCAAGTGACCTTTCGGAGTAACAAGGTCAATGGTTTTTTATTCCCTACTCGCAACATCGGTCTTAGCATGAATGCACATTGCTTGAATATTTTTCAAGCATTACGATATTGTTCATGATTTGGTAATCTGCGTGATACACAAAACGGACGATGAATCCGGGAGGTGGGAGCTAACTCCCTGGTTGAATGAAGCACAAACACACTACTTGTGTGAAGATGTGAAGGTTGGGAATAGTACCTGACTCTTTGGTCTGACAGGATTCCCATTCTTTTATTTAAGACTTATCACGAAACAATATTTCTTATTTTGCGTTCGGTTTTTAAAGAGCCATTGTGTGACAATGACTGTTTTTTTTTCCTCGAATGATGCCTTTGTGAAGGAGAAAACGTATCAGTTCTAATGCTCCCGTCTTTTCTCTTTTTTTTTTTTCGGGAGGAATTTAAATTAGAATTGGATTCAATTATACAAGTAAGAATTACATAATCGATTGCCACAATTGGATCGTTTCGTGTTTCAGTTAGGAAGTTTTAAAGGTCCTACTCTGCGAAAGAATTATACAGGAAAGGCGTATATTTTTGTTCACTATCTTCAAATTATGCAATTTTGTTACCTTGCACAGTAATATCAGTTGAGATTGCTGTCCTAAGTATTTTTTTTCTAAATGATCAAAATAAATAAAAATAAAAATGTGTTTGTGGAAGTGTGTACGTTTTGTATTGTTTGAAATGAATGGTTTGTAATAGTTATGCTGTCAGGTAAGAGTGGTATGATGAGAACACCCCGTCTTTCCTCATACATCGAACAATTTTTGGACCATTGCCATTGGCTCCCCTGTGACATCGAACACCACTGTTTACATACCAAAAATGCAAGTTAATCGGAGAGAATGGAGCAGAATTCAAAATAACCCACAACAATTATGTGTTTGTGTTGAGAGAACCTTTTTGTAACAATAATACGAGATGATAACGAACGCTGTAACAGTTCCCTGCTACTCTGTTTCTTTTTTTCTGCAGGAATTCTGTCATTATTTGATGATCTTCCCTTCGTGAAACATGTCCGGGATGTCGACCAAGTTTGGTGCCTTTATCCTTGT
Organism: Diadema antillarum; assembly: GCF_040938485.1. Lineage (NCBI taxonomy): Eukaryota > Metazoa > Echinodermata > Echinoidea > Diadematoida > Diadematidae > Diadema > Diadema antillarum. Next base: position 151,470 of record NW_027272196.1, on the reverse strand, counting down.
CGTATTCAGCTGCCTTCTCCCGCCTTCAACGGCTGGTAAGAATATTGAATGAATACAGGGGCTACAATGAACTTGCAAGTTAATCGCTATATTCTTGTCCATCAGCCATGTACCTTAAAACGGTATTTTCAAGTCAATGTTTTATGTCTTTGTATTGTGCAAACGGAAACGCGACTCACTCATTTTCTGTTTTTGCACTGCTCTCACTATTTTGCAACATTCTAGAATGGTGCTATGAGATACAACTGAAAGACGAAAACATAATTGGCAAGGAAATCCACCTCCGTCATGTTGATAACTATTTCAATGTTTGTTTCAGTCCCTGTATATAGGCTTTCCGTGCCCTATCTGTTCGATTTTAGCTCTCACCTTCTTTCGCCGTATCTATCTCATTGCCTGAATTCCCTGACACAATAGCCTATTTTATTCTAGTTAGAAGTAAATGAATGAATAAATAAATCGGTCCTAAATGCTTTAATGTATTCATATTTAGTATATACATGTATTATATATAGTTATCATATACGATATATCAATTACATAAATCATAACTATATGTAATTGTAATGTGTGAGTGGTGTATGCGTATACTCTCCACAGTTTTGTCCCCAGAGTGAAGTTGTAACATCGTAAGCAGGACGCGTCGTTTCAAAAGGCAGTTCACACACACACACACACACACACACACACACACACACACACACACAATGCGATATGTAGAATACATAATTGCAGTTTCAATGAAAGCGGCTGAACAGTCACCAGTCAGCTAATTTCTTAGTTCTGCAACTACAATACTGCAACTTTCAATGCTTGCAAACTTGACATCCTAGATTATCCTATTTTTTGTTTGATCCAGATTGTTCAACGAACTAAACGCTATTATCGCTGTATAATGGGAGAATGATCCAACTTCTGAAAGGGTCCCCTAACGTCATTTTGCTGAATTGCAAGAATCAAATTACCATAAAGACCCTTGGCATATTTCTAGTCTCTAACCGTCATTTGTGCCTGTTATTGGTAGCACATTGAAATAATCAATGCTTACTATAACGACAGTGAACAAATATTGAGGAAAATAAATGAATTAGGGCCATTCTCATTTGAACAGAAAATCAAGATGTTAGAAATCGAGCCAAGTTACAGTGAAAGTTACCTTGCAATTAGACCTATTGTATTCCAAACTCCACCCGAACCTTCGCAAGAAAACTCGTAAGTCAGAGTGCGATTTGATATTGCGAGTGAATCCTTCGCTAAGGTTTATTATGAAACACTACGCCAAACGTCATATCTAAATCACCAGTTGCTTGCAGAAGACACATTGTGTAATTGGGCTCTAGTGGCATATCAAGCGTAGTAACATTGACTTATATCGTCCTTGACTTTTCAACGATGTCTTCAAAGATGGAGGTAAGGCGTTGACTTTGCTTCAGGGCACCCGCTATCTTTGTGACAATTAGCGAGCCCCGCCCGGTCCCGACTGACAGCTCCTTGACTGGTGCGTCGCTTCGGCGACGATAATGTTGGGCAAACATTTCGATCACAGTCATGACGTCCGTAAAATTCTTGATGATTTTTTGATGTCGCATGCACATGTAGGGGACAATGATGGACAAACTACAACTCTTACAACGACAACGACAGGTTCATGTTATACGTAACATACTTTGATATAATTTATTATTATTCTTGGTGGATATTTGAGGAATACCAACAATTAAATCGCGTCAAGGTGCTTTCGTTTGTCGGTATACCAGGGCGCTTAGTCAATGATTTTGGTACTTATATTTTGTTTAAAATCATCCTGTAAAGACGCTATAGTGGTGTTTTAACCCACCAAGCTTCAGAAATCACAGCGCTCCAAGTGGTTTAAGTCCTTTTGTGTGTATGACTCAGTGCCAGCAAAACTTGTTTTTAATTTGAGCCATATTCTGGTCGCATGTCATTGTTCATGTCAGTTATAAAGTTATCAAAAGTCTTTAAATGTACTCATGGTCCTTTAACTGCTAATAGTTGAAATATGAGATGCGGTTAAAATGGACGTTCTGTATTAAACTAAGGGATGGTATAGTAGTGGTTGAGGTGCCAGTGAGGATTAAGCTTTTAACTTTTTGGGAGATACAACGATGACACTTTAAAGAGCATGCGTTTCTAAGAGGAATTTTAAGTTTATTTGATGAGAATCAGTTTTGAAATGGGTGAGATATCCAAAAACAAAGTAATACAAAGCAAATGTTCTAAAAGGTGGGTCCCACCTTTTATTACGATTACTGTGTTTTGGATATCTCGGCCATTTCAAAACCAATTTTCATCAAATAAACTTTGAATTCTTCTTACAATTATATGCTCTTTCATATTTCATGAGAGGTTTCTCATTATCTCAAACAATCATAAAAAAACACACACAAACAAAAAACAAACAAAAAACGTAGGAAACCTCAAACCCCATCTGAACCAAAACTGTACGGTAACCATTCCCATACCTTGGCGTTAGAATGTGTGACAGATTCGTTATTCCGAAGGTTCGCTTTTCCGAATTTACACACGAATTTTGTATAAATACCAAGATGATAGTTAATCCGAAAATGAAATAGGGTTTAATATTATTCGAACATTGTGGCCGCATTCCGAAGGTTCATTATTCTGAATGTTTGTTACTCCAAATATGAAATAAAGTTCAGACTAACGAACCTTATGACCCATATGATTTTATTCACCTTATTGTAATACAGTCATTTGTCACTTCACACAACGTATATGTTACTTTCATTCAATTTGGTCTTATTATTTCGTTCGTATGTGAAATGACTACTAACTGGTGAATATCTTGATACAGTGCATAAGTAAGGAATATTCACCTATCACGCTACTACGGAGCTACTACGGTGTTTAGTAGCTCCATGGTTCAACAGACTTCTGCTAAGTTACTAGTGAGTAGGACGCCATTCTCTCTGCCGCAGGTGTTCTATCGCATGATTAATGACTTCTGAAGATCACATCGCATAAGCGCGCCAAACCGATATTTCTCCGGACGTGTCAGTATGCAATATGTGTGTATTATAAAGATATCAAAAAGAAAATCCTGTGCCAGGAAAAGACAAAGAACTGCAAAGGTGTGCTTGAAGTTATGCAGTACAGTCATGATGTCTCTCCCCCACCTCCCTGGTACGTTTGCAACTAACTGGGTAGTAATAAATTTCTTGTCCTTGAAGCCTTACTCACCATTTCAATTATAAACTTTCCGTGGATATTGTCACATTGTTGATGTGTTTATGATTTAAAAAAATTGGCCCTTATAAAAATAATTTTCCCCAGATAATAAAAGAAAAATGGGCCCTTATGAAAACAATTGTCCCCAGATAATACTGGCTTCAAATCAGACAATATCGTAAACATTAAACATTATTACAGTGGACTCCCGTTATAACGGAATCCTTGGGACCGGCAGCTTCTTATCGAAAGAGTGCACTGTATGTGACATGGGGTACTATGATGTAACTAAGCATGACAATGTAATCATAATATCCAAGGAGGTAAATGCACTAAGCTTGCCTAGTAGCTCCTCACTAATACTAGTCATTTGTGGTAACGTACACGTATAATGTGCACCATGTATACGCGTTTGCCCTCCATTTGCCGGCGCTCTGCAAACTCATATTTCCACTTTTTCTCCATCCAACCTTGAAAAGAAATAAGTTTATCATTAATTTCCAAATATTAGGAATGTGGTTTCCTTTCACCACCTGTTCTCGATTAACTCGCCCTTGACCCCGTGTACGGTGTATGCCAGACTAGATTCGACTGACGTGACCGCCAGTATGTACTTCTTCAGTCGTCAGGGTACATGCTCAGTGGGATGTAAGTCAGTGACAGACGACGTATTGTCTTGGTTATTTTCATGAGCCCATTTAACCCCCAGGACCTCTGACTCATAAATATCATGGACATGTAGTACATTGTAGTTTCCACTGGTGATGACAGGGTTAAACCACGACATCATCCCCGAAGCAGCGAAAACCTCAAAGTCATAAGAATGTCACGAGGAGTTTCAGATCTTGAATGTGTTTCAGCTCATCATGGCAAGATGCAAAATAAATGTTTCATCCACTATGAGCTTTTTCCAAACATTACGAACAATATTGAAAAGATATGCCCAAGGATAATGCAACGATATGATTTGATATTGTTTTTTATATTGTTGTGATTAAATACAACAATTATTGAGCCAGTGAGGTTTTAATGTTTTACAGTAGTAGTAGTAGTCTTATTTCTAATAGTGTAGTTATACTTTGATGATTGTTCATTCATCACGCTTGAAAGGGAATTTCTCACTGTTACCACGCGTAAAAAGATTTTGTTGAATCTCTATCCCTGATATCCCATTTTACTCGTTAAAGGAAAACTTGAATTGGTGAATATATCGGGAAAATAGAAAGAGAATTACTGACATAGATATTAATCCCCTTGTTTAGAGGTAAGACTTTTTTTTTCATCATTTCAGAAAAAAAGGAAAACATAGAATTCTCTTTCTTTTTCAATTTATATTGTTCCAAAATCCTGCTATGATGTTACGAGCTGTTGCAGCCTTTTTATTCAGCGATGTCGGCACGAGAACTTTACAAATTCATTGGAACTTTTGAATGGATTGTCCAATTTTCTTCAAACTTCACTATGCGTCCTACGAAAATTGCTGTATTTGCTGCGTTTCTCATATAGGGTTAATTTCTCTGTACTTGTACTAGTAAATATGTGAAAGATTCACACGTCAATGTGTACGAATGTAGGCCCAATAAGGCTCAACGCGGACATTTTGTTGTGGTATAGTTGTTGCCAGAAAATAAAGGAAAACACAAACAATTTAATCATTTGATAAAACATTCAAATAATGATAATCATGTGCAAATTAGCAGGTATTTCGAAGTGCTTCAGATACCCCGGTACTGTGATTAAGAAGTAAGGGAGAAACCCATTCAAATTATATAATGTAATAAAACATTAAACTAATTATAAACCACGACAGTTGCGACAGGTATTTGAAAATTGATTCAAATAAAATACCACATGTATAACTATTAGTAATTCTTTAAGTCTTACGTACAATTGAGGCATAAACATTATTTTTCCATGACAGTGCACATAATATCAATGAAATGATTATATTTAACATGATGGGTATACCTAGTCCTATACAAGGTCACTAATTATTATGATTATGTTGTGATGAATTGTTGAGGTCTGATGAATATTGATATTGATAACTATGTAAAACGGATTTTCGGAGATTAAAGTGTTATCATTAACTTGTAAATGTTGTGTGTGTGTGTGTTTGTGTGTTTGTTTCTTTGTTTGTCTGTTTGTTTGTATGTTGTTGTTTTTGAGGGAGTGTTTGCGTTGTAATGTGGGCAGGAAGAGATACGGTGATGATGGCAGTTATTAAGACGAGAAAAAGTAAATTCCCGCATTCCCGTATTTCCCCTTTCCGTAAGGTTACTGACGGAACGGGCAAGATAAAGGCTTTGTCCTATCCACTATAATTATACTGAGCGAATGAGCATTGCTGCTTCCGTCATATTCTTTCTTGTGAACATGTCGTCAACTTCTCTCCCTTTACAATCGGTACGTCATTATTATTTATTTTTTAAGAAAAAGAAAAAGAGGTAAGCGCGTATGAGCTCCCTCACTTCAATCTCATCTGACTGTTATTGTATCCTCCAGTTTATATTATTCTTATAAGGGAAAATTACCGAAGACGAATCCACGACAAGTTGTTTCTAAATGTAGCCTTCCCTTCCAGAACTCGCACATGTATTTATTTGCGGGGCAACTTGGTAATCTCGCATATCTGTACTGTAGATAAATTCAATGTATGGATGCCCATCTACCACAAACATGCATCCAAACTTGCTGATGTCCGGAGAAGCCTCTCAGTGAGACACGTTAAGAGACTGGTACGTCCACCTATGGTATCTCGTGTTACCCTTTTAGCATATTTAGCGTTGTTCTAATTTAATTGTAAGCTGCCGTTGACGCCGGCAGCGAATTAGGTTACCAATCAATTAGGATTAAGCCCGTCTTCTCAACTTGTTTACGCCTGACTTCGACGGTGACCGATTATCTCCGAGTGGAGATTGATGCATCGGCAGATGTTCGGAAATGTTCTTCGCCATCTACTGACGACCATCTTGGAAATCTTGATTTGAGTTGGGATTTATATTAATTTTTTGTCTGGCCAGCAGTGCACCATTATGCCATTGGAGATGCCATGTATATGAGGCTATTAGCCTATAAAGCTCATTGATTATTCAAGTATAGGCCAACGCGATGTTAGGTACCATCATGCTATGCATGCCACTATATATACAGCACATCTACCGACCGAGGACATTAAGAAAGGAGATATTTCCACATCAAAATTGCAATCCTTCACCATAATATTAAATTTGACTGTACTAACGATATTGTAAAAAGAGGGGGGGGGGAATCAGAATTCGTTTTAAGGAGGAAAATGAAAAATATGCTGAAAGTGAGTAGTCAACTTCCAGTGACTGACTTGAAATATGTCGCACAACATGGGTTAGACTCCGTGCTCACACTAACCTTAATACTTTCTGAGTTCGCGATTGTTTGCGAGGAATGTAAACAGTGGAGATGATACCTGTGGACCTGCAATGCGATTGGTTGGCAGCTGAGGAGGGTGGTCGGCCTATCGAACGTTTATTGTTCCTAACGATGAAAGTGGCCATAAATTTTGTTGGATTCCGATGATGTCGCTGTAAAGAATGCATCAAGAGTTGTGAGAAAATGTTTTTCAACACTTAATAGTTTATATTAAATATGCCACAATAATCATACTACATTGTTGATTCTGAGACACCTTTTCTGTTTACAATAGTTTATCTTTTCTTTCTTAGTTCAAAGATAAAAAGGAGAAAATTTGCAGAGTATTCGTGGAAGAATTGTCCAGTTGTGGATGTGTATGCTAGTGTCTTTGGTGTGTTTCAAACGCAGGAGGGTGAATGTTTTATGTCTTGATAATGATTAGGTGGACATCCATTGTAGAATGTGTACTTTTCAAGATGTTATATTTAATATTTTGCGTATAATTGTTTAAATGTCTACAAATCAAGTGCAATATGTTCAACAATATGAACAGGGAGGCGAAATCACCTCCCGGTATAAATGTTTGTGATAGTATAATTACATACAAATTTCGTTAGGAGCGTTGGTTTGCATCGACTCGCCCCTTACATCGTTGTATTGAAAATCTCTCACAGTAGCTTTCATCTCGTTGATAATTATGTTTATTGTGTTGTCTATTTCTTTACTATTGAAAATTCAAATATCGATAGATTGCTCAATAATCTGTGAATAGGCTAATGCTACCACCTATTTTGTAATCGTAGTTTTAGATTGTAATCAAAGATATGTTATTACACAGATTGACAGAAGAATTAAATATTCCAGTTTGTTGAAACCCTTGTAAAGTAATAAAATCGATTCTTCCAGGGAGTATAGGATAATGCTGACTGACATTCTAGATATCAAATAAAGAAAGTGGAAGGACACTCTCTTTTTGAAGTTGACCAAAATGAGTAAGAATAATTGCAAACAACGCGGAAATCTTAAAAGATTCACTAAAATCGCCCATAAATCAGACTACGGAATTTTAACATCCCAATGTTTTCATGAAAAGTCCAAAAGCTTATTTGATATGCAAATCAGATGAAGTGAAGCTTTCATCACTTTACCGATCTCCCACTTAACAATATTGCACATTTTCTCCCGCCATCGCTGGCATTGATATTGCTACCCAGAAGAATTTGGTTGTTGGTTTGTTGGCTGATTGGTTGTTGTTGTTGTTTTGTTTTGTTTGTTTGTTTGTTTGTTTGCTTGCTTGCTTGTTTGTTTGGGGGAGGAGGCTTTTTCTGCCGATGAGTCATTTCGATCTAATGTATACATCATGCATACCGTTGTGTCTAACGTGCATGTTTGTTTTTTTTTTTTTTCGCACGTCGATCTTACGGTCTGTCTGTTATAGAAAGTACTCTCCGATCATTTTCCCGATCATTTTCCCCATCATTTTCCCCATCATTTTCCCGATCATAAAATATATCATGCGGGTGTGTCTGCGAATCAATTATGTCGCTGTCCATCACTTGAATTGTAGATCAGCTGAAAAGCACCACGGAAGTTGGAACAGACTTCGAGGAAGCCACAGTGTACTTCGTCACTCAAGATGTCAGTACAATGGCGGGAGATGAACTGGGGCAAGCCGAAACTACTGTCGCCATGACGACAGTAGACGCTGGAACAATGGACCGAGGTAACTTGAAAGGGATGTTATTGGTGGAGATGAGAACTGGGCTTTAAACTCTTTGCGAGATACTAAGAAAACACTTGTGAAATAGTACAGAGCATACCATTTTAAGAGGAATTCAAAGTTTATTTGATGAAAATCGGGTTTGGAATGACTGAAACATCCAAAAACAAAGTAAAACAAAGCGATCGTAATAAAAGGTGGTTCCCACACTTCATTACAATCGCTCCGTTTTGGATATATCTCAGCCATTTTAAAAACAAATTTCATCAAATAAACATTGAATTTCTCATAGAATTACATGCTCTTTCATATTTCATAAGAGGTTTCTCATTACCTCACCAAAAGATGTTAGAAACTTGAAATAAAGTCTCAACCATAACTATACAATCCCTTTAACTAGCAAATAGCGTTACGCCGTAGTATTTAATGATAACACTTACAGGGGAAATACACTCCGTGTCATCTTAGCATTCAAGAAATCTATACAAAATCATATACAAATGGAAATTTCTCAAAATAAAACTGAACTGAATTGAACTGAACAAATTTCACAGAGTGATATAAAGTTACAGAATTATACTTTCATTCTTATTTCTACTTAGATTCTTTTGTATGATTATAATTAGTTCCTACTCATATGTTATTGTTTTAATTGAATTACTGATTTTCTCAAAGCAACGTTGTCGACCACATTTATTACAGATGCTATAAAACAGAAACCAATGCATATTTTCATGGATACGTCTTGCACACCCTCGGTAGTCAGTGAACAGTAAAACGAATAACAGTGAGTCCAAACGAAAGGCAGTCCCAGAATATGAATATTTTTTCAGTTGTTTCTGTTGTCGGAGAATCTGCTATTTTTATTATTGTTCTCATTAGTTGATACAAAAACGTCAATGATTACATCCGTCATTCAATTAGACTAGTTCATTCAAGTTTTCGAAATTCAACGTTTTTAATACTTGAAACTAAGAAAATTTTAAAAATCTGTTCCTTCTTTCGTCCTATTTCAAACAGGGTATATAATCGTGAATGGTTGTACGCTGTTATTCATATAGGGGCCCTACATGACAATATAACATAGGAAGGGGCCTGCATCACAATAACATAACATAACGACGAGATAACTATTTTTAATGAATGCCGAGGGGTATGCTAAGTCCGAGGCCATGCTAAAACACGCATTTCCCTAAACAGTTGCCCGACTATACTCGGGACCCGTAACCAACGGGTTAATTAATAATATATTGTGTGTAGCCCCTGTGAATTGAACTCGTAAGGCATAAAGGATGACGTAATTTCTGGCACACGGCTTTGTCCTCGAGCGGTCCGATATACAGCGGCGGTTGTCTTTCACCCTTTCACAATATACTGGGAGACTTCCTCTCGAGGATGACGCATGTGTATTGTTTATTTTCCTGCATAAATTTACAGATGGCGACCAAAATGAACCAGTATGGAGGAACCTCAGAACTAAATTCACTTTGGTGGGAAAGAGAGAGAGCTCAGCTGGTCCCCTTTTGAGAAACGTCATTACATCCTCGGTAAGAACACTTATAGTCCTATGGATAAGATTCCTTTTTTTGAGCGGCCCTTTCCTCTGTTATGAATGGAATTTTATTTTGTTGCGGCCCTCTTGGGTTGATTTATCAGGGGCATCCCACGAGACCGACACCCACGAGTCATACGGTCCACGAGACCGACATTAATAATAGGTCCATGAGTCATACAGCCCACGAGTTATACGGCTCAGGAGTCATACAGCCCATGAGTTCGACACTACGCACAAAAGGCTCATGAGACCGACACTAAGCAAACATAGCCCACGAGACCGACACTAAGCAATAAAGGCTCATGAGACCGACACTAAGTAAAGAAAGCCCACGAGACCGACAGTAGGCAAAAAAGGCCCACGAGACCGACACTAAGCTAAAAAGGCTCACGAGGCCGACACTAAGCAAAGAAAGCTCACGAGACCGACAGTAGGCAAAGAAGACCCACGAGACCGACAGGATAAACAGCGCCATCTACATGTCAATCACCTGTACAGGGTGTTCCATGAACGGAAAAATAACATACTGGCGGTTGTAATTTGTAAATTTTAATGAACGACATCAAGCATGTATTTCTACATACTTCTGGGGGGGGGGGGGCAAGTGTGTCAGGGAGCGACATTGTTATCAAGTAGAAAAATAGAATTGTATTCTTCATGCCCCCCCCCAAAGAAATAGAAGAATTAGTATTCTTCATCACCCCCCCCCCAAAAAAAAAAGAGACCAAAAAAAAACCCCACAAATGAATTAAAAAGAGGGCAAGAACGATGTACGGATTAATTTTAGAGCTTTGATAATGCCATCGTGCTATTTTAATAGGCTTTCCCAGTTTTTAGCTAGAAGATGGACAGGATATAATTTTTACCTCTTCTCTTTCCCGATTCACTAGTTACTTATTCTATTTTAGATTTTCTACCCTCCTGCTTGGAAGTTTTGCAGTAAGATCTATTTGTAATTTTCTCTGTAACTGTAATGTAATGCTACTGATTAAAATGTTTTATATCGGAAGGATTCACCTCAATTTGTGGCTTGTGTTATTCTCCTCCAAACAGTACATTTTTTCGTGAAATACAATAGCTGTTTTCATGGATGCATCTAATTTTTTCCGAATCCCTTACGCTACCTTAATAGACTATTACGTTATTTTTTATTTCTAATTAATACTAATTCAACACCCTCGCAGGTTTACTATGGAAAGATCTGTAACACACTTTTACTGTACTTTGTTCATTTTTTTTTCACAAACAAACACCCATGCAAACACAATTAAAGATCCTGATCATTTCAGGGGGGGGGGGGGGGGGGGGAGCAACTGATGGGGTTACACCCTGCCGGAGATGGCAACTCTTCTTTCCATCTCTCATATCTTCCTATGCTATTATCAGGACACCCTATACAATTTATTGGTCCATAGGTGGCGCTGTTCATCCTGTCGGTCCAGTGCCGTATATAAAGAGAGTCTGGCCAACTCGGTTTTCGGCATATGAGATTTGAAGCCTGTGATTGGTCAAAAGCTGGTCCCATGATCTACAGGCGCCATGTCGTTACCAAAGTCAATTACGCGGGCGCGAGCATAGCTCACACGCAGTGCCCATTGTTCATTTCGCGCAGCTACGCGCTAATGTTGCTTGCCTTTAGGACGTCCCCAATATTGGTCACGGTGCAGTGGGTATAATAATTGTCATTGCCGTTGTCTACTTTATCGAAGTAGAAGGTATACACGAAAGATATTTTGATATTATTATCTTACCGCGATAAACTAGGGAGGTGACTCCCTGGATAAACTGAAGATTCGTCATGCCTTCCTGCGCAGCATGGCGTTGCATGAAAGAACCTGGCACAAGTGTAATTGCACACCGCTTTCCGACAGATCTAAAAGGAAGGAAAAAGTGGGAAATCGGAGTGCGACGAGAAAGCAGATCCAAACACAAAAGGAAGGAAAAAGTGGGAAATGAGAGTGCGACCAGAAATCTGGTCATCGAGTAGCAACTCGTTTCTGTTCCAGGTGAGATTCATTTTACAGGTCAAAGGATCAAAGTTAGGAAAATGTTGAAATTCTACTATCTACAGGTGTGATCTATTGTTGAAATATTATTACATAGTTCCTCCATACCTTGGGGATTACCCAATGTATATAAAAAAAAAAACAGTATTGGCATGCCACCATCACTCCAAATTGACACGTACGGAAAGGTTTTGGCTATGATGGTCAAAGGTCAAGTGAAATACTAACATGACAGGATTTTCCCTATATTTTTAAAATGACCGCTCAAAGTATTTGAATTGTCATAAAGATAGATTAGTCAAAGTAAAAATGCTCAAATTCCTTAATACTTGCTCAGTCTGCGAGTCTTTAACAATAAAATTCCATCCATTCACACCTAGTTTAAGGAAAGTAAACACTCGACGCATTAAATTTTGTGACAAACACGCCATTTTTTTTTCTACCAGGTATGTGAAACTTTCGTGTAACATTGGAAAGACGTACTCCAGACCTGTTAAGAGAACAATATGGCGGAGGTCTACCAGTCGCCGTTATCTTGTATAGGACATTTTCATTTGTTTTTTTACTTACTACATATCTATTCAATGATCATGGCAGTGTAGTTCTAATTTGGTGCGGGTGCCACCGAGGATATCCCTCATAACGTAATCCAGGTACTGTCTTGTGCTTAGTTCAATTTCAGATCTTTCTCTTAACAATTATTTTTAAACAATTTGAGATCATTTTACATACCTTAATACGCACTTATCGATGACGTTGCCATGTTGTACATTGTACATAAGTGTATTCCTTTTGAATTACATACTAATGTGTACTAGTAGGCCTTCATGCCAGTTTCATACATATGGGAGTAAATAGGATGGTAATTGATGGTTATGTACGTGCGAATCATTAACAATTGTGGAATTCGTCTATCGTCTGTGCACAGCTAGAATTGTAAATTTATATATCATTTTGTTATACAACAATCTTGTTACCTGGACAACTTGCTAAATACAATATATTTATAGCATACAGTCTGGTGACAGATAATGACCCCGCCATTGTAACTTCCTTTTTTTTTTTACAGCAATTTATCATGATATACCTATAAAGGAATTATGCCTATTATTCATCAAGTTTATGTACCTTTGTGTTTGTGTCTATATGAATGTGTAAGAATGATTGCCATGACAGTTGGCTTTGTTCAACATGGTTGGAATGAAAGAATGTCCCTCCCCCAACCTACCCCCCCCCCCCTTCTCTCTCTCCCTCTCTAAGAAAAAAAAAAGTTAAGCATTGCAGACAGTATGTCCCTTGCGCCTTTGGGACGCCTGCGCGTACACGCTAGTTCCCCAAGCGCACGCGCTAAAACCTTAAAGCGCACTGTCCGCTGGGTAACGACATGGCGTCCAATTCATGAGTTGGCCAGACTCTCTTAATATACGGCACTGTGTCGGTCTCGTTGGCCTTCTTTGCTTTGTGTCGGTCTCGTGGGCCTTCTTTGCTTAGTGTCAGTCTCGTGAACCTCTTTTGCGTAATGTCGGTCTCGTGAGCCTTGTAAGTGTAGTGTCGGTCTCGTGGGCTTTGTTTGCTTACTGTCGGTCTCGTGAGCCGTATAACTCCTGGGCTTATTTTACTTGATGTCGAACTCGTGGGCTTTATTTACTCAGTGTCGAACTCGTGGGCTGTATAACTGGTGGGCTGTATGACTTGTGAGCTGTATGACTCGTGGGCTGTATGACTTGTGAGCTGTATAACTTGTGGGCTGTATGACTCGTGGGTGTCGGTCTCGTGACGTGCACCCAATTTATCAGGTGTTTGTGAATGTGGAAGAATGCAAAAAAGAACCAGTTTTAGTGCAAGGGTCTTATTAAAGGTTAAAAGTGCATCACAAAACGCGTGGCTGAAAAGAAAATAATGACACTGTAAAGATTTGAATAATGTCACTTCCCACTGGCTGGTTTGATTTTTGACTTCTTTTTTTTTTCATTTTGAATGTGTCTTCAAATTTTACCACCATGTGGAAAGTTTAGACATTGTTTGTGTGTGATGACAATCATGGTAACGTGTATTCATAATCATCATCATCATCATCATCATCATCATCATAATCATATTGTATATAATAATTGTTTCATGTACATGTGTAGAGTATTTTTCAGTTCTTCGATTTCCAAAAGACTTTCATATTACGATCCCATAATACGTAGCAGTTCATGCATGTGATGCGGGGCAGATCAGGGTGCATGGTAGTTAGAAAAAGCCAGCCCTATGGTATGTGACGAACAAAGAAATGGTTGATAAAAGATTTACGTACTTATTCTTTTTTTTTTCACTTTGTGTTTAATTTTGTGTTTATTGGTTTAATTCCGGTAGAATGTCGATAGATCCAGTAGGTGGCATTACACTTTGATTGATTTAAACATGTAAGCGATGGGTTAAAAAAAAATTATAACAAAGGCCAAGTCATTGCAATGGTTGAAACGTTCGCGAAACCTAAAACCTATACAGCGTACGAATACTTTTGCGCGCTTTGGTCACGAGTTCACCAGAAGAGATCAAAACAGAAAATGTTATTCTTTGCAAAAGCTTGTTTTTGATCAACTGATATACAGGAATGCAGCAGCAATTATCAACATTTCCTCGAATTACTTGCCATCAGAGAAACTACAATAATATACCGATACAGTTTATCCTCTCACTTTGGAATATAGTGCTTGAATGGAGAAGTGCATGCTATCGCATTCTTAAAAAGTCCCTATTCACCATTTGCAGATGAAAAAAAAAAGCTTTAGTGCTTCAAAATAGTTCTAAAATGTGACTTAGAGATAGAAACATCCAATGTAATTTTTTTTGATCAGTATAATCAATATTAAGTATGGTTACATATACAAAATGTGAACGATAGTTTTATCAAAATGGTTTTCTCGAATTATCTACAGTTATGGTTTCATGAGAAAATTACTGATATCTCCTTATATTTTAGGAATAAATGCGAAATTTTATATGGTATGATGTTTTGTGATCCAACTGAACTGTACATATGCATCAGAATGTGATGATTCCATAATCGGTGCGCTCAATGATAAACAGTGTTTACCCTCAGGACCTAAGGCTTTCTTGCCTACCCTATAGTATAGTGTCAGGATAGGGCGCGGTAAGCCAAGAAGGTCACCCGTCTAGCCCTTGAGACCTCGCAGGTTGGCTAATACGTTGGATTAAAACAATGTCACGCATGATTATACCACCCCTGTTTGTAAGGGACCCATCATGCAGCGGGCGCAAAAACAGCAGTGTTCTACCTCAGTACTTCCGATCTCTCTTCGTGTATATGGAATATGTACGTCTCCTATTTTCAGCGTATGAAGTGTAGTGACGAAGCAAATGAAACAAGAAAACTGTGTAGGCTTACCTGTTGTAGTAGCCATCAACCTACAACCTGGTCAAGGTTAAGCTACATGGAAACGTGGGGACTTTGTCTGTGAGCTTCGAAGCAAAGGTCCGGGCAAAGGTTACGCCGTATAGGGCCTATAACATTGGTATCGTGAAAGTAATGAGGGCATCTTCCCGAGTGGACTGGTAGCTAAGAGAGAAGGCCACTTCAGATAGCCAGGGTCTGTAATAAACATTCATAAGCAGATAGTCTCATCCCAGTCCTACAATCAAACTGCTGTACTTGTTCCATAATACATGCTTTGATGTATTGTTTCTTGATATTGTACAGCAGTGCTAACACAAACACAGCGCAGATACAAATTTAAAAGGATAAGATAATGGTAATGATTGCATGGTATACTCATTCCCATGTGACACCTAATACCAAATGATATGAAATTGAAAGCCTGTTAATCTTTACTCATACGAAAAAGACTATGAATTTAACTTTCTTAAGAGAGAGAGAAAGCTTTGCGTTATACACCATCACGTTATGATGTTACCACAAACCCCTCCCCGTCATTCACTTCACCATGCAAACCTCCAAACAACACATACACAGTCTTACTGTGGCCAATAGAACTCGACGAATGGTTGTTAGGTTGTTCAATTCGTTACCACAGCATGCAATGCTATCAAGTTGCTTAAGAAAGTTTAATTCATCTTTTTCGTATGAGTAAAGATTAATCTACGAGTGCGTCATCATCTCTCCATGCCGGGACAAAAGGATCTAAGACCCTCATTGTTTCATTTCATTACATTTATTTTATTTCCACACAGTCACTTGTTTCAGCGACAGGCTGTTCTTCCACAAGTCCGTGCATCTTAAAAACAGTGACATCACAATACTGTAACAGGAACACAACATAATCCACAAATCATACAGAAAAAAGGAAATATACAATAAAAAAACACACAAAACAACATCAAAAAGACAACATCAACAGTTGAGCTCACAGGCTACCAATCCCATTCCCTATACTTCCACCATTGTTGTTGTTGTTTGTTTGCTTCTTTTAAAAGATAGTTTTCTCAACTGAAATACATTCATTTTGTGTGAATGTTGGCAGCGCCTATTTACATTGATGATGTAAAATTATTGGTGTTACATTATTGATGTGAAATGACATTATTCAAGTTCAATATTTACAACTTATGGCCAGCATTAAAGGCAGGTTGCAATGAGTAGATTCTGAGATATTTTGTCTATTTCTTTGTCTTCCAGCTGGATGCTATATTGAGGGAGCGGATTCCCAACTTCAATACTACCTCAAACGTTACTGGGATTAGGTGAGCCAGTGTTTGATTTAATTCGAAACCGGTGAACCATATAACAACTGATTTACACGATGTAATTGCCCATCTCTTCAGAGGAACGTTCGTGATTTATACCTGTGATGATTTGTATAATCTTAGTGTATTCCCATATCGGTACTAACTTTGATGAATTTCACTCTTTTGATGAACACTTGCCACTATTAGATAATAAGGGGTTAATTTTGTTCATTGCTTTATCTCATGCAAGTATAGCCAACAAATAATCCACATAAGAACTACAAGGAAAGAACATTGGTTATAGTTACTATTTATCCAACTATACGTGATAACCACCTTGTAACAAACTTTATGAGAACGAAGCAAACCATACGAGCTTTGCACTATACACTCGTGGTTATGAGAACCAAAGGCAGGTGTGGAGACATTTTATGAATAAAGTAGATTTATTTGCAAACTCATCATTCACACTGTTATTTTGACAGAAAATCATTGCTTTTGATTAATTTTAATGTATTTTTATCTCTGAACATACCATGCACTCACTATGGATATTCCTTTTCACCTAAACCGACTCCATGTTACAGACATTTTCCCGAATATATTCTGTCTTGAATTGGGATGATTTTTATCAGACAGACTTTCTTTAGAGTTAAATCTGCTGTGGCTGTATGGACTAACTAATGCAATAACTTATCCATTTCTCACATCATGTCGGGTATGATTTTGTAAAAAATACATCAAATTAGCTAAAAATGACCGCAGAAATGTGATGATCCTTTCAAGTAAACGGATCATGCTTTAAAAGATACAGAAAGTAATGTGTTTCTTGGAAAAACATATTTTCAATGTTGTACAGGACATCCCAGAGCAATGGTAAGTTCGTATAGTTGGCGTTGTTTGAATAATTATTGTTCCGTCTCACTTTCCCTTTTGAATTGGTTCAAGCTCTGGTCAAGACAATCATCTGATTGCCTTTGTGACGTTGGAGTTTAAGCCTCATCTGCCCGACGATGAGCGAAGAGAGGTGATTAAAGTCCTTTATGAGATCGTGGAGCGGAACCACACCCTTGGTACCTTGAATGTCACTGAACTTCACGTCAGTGCACCTTACTCAGGTAGAATCCTTTGCGTCCGTGTCATTATCATTATTTTTCAATACGTGAAGGAGACCACATGGTAGTAATTGCATGGGCAGTATACAGACTAGACTCTCCTAAAAGTGTGCACGTCTCGAGACCGACACCCACGAGTCATACAGCCCACAAGTCATACAGCTCAAAAGTCATACAGCCCATGACTTATAAAGCTCACGAGTCAGACAGCCCACGAGTCATACAGCCCATAGTTCGACACTAAGCTAACAAGGCCCAAGAGACCGACACATTAAGTGCCATGTTGTATCTATCGAAGTCGTAGGCTATTTTTACCTAGTGTCGAACTCATGGGCTTTTTGCGTAGTGTCAAACTCATGGGCTGTATGACTCGTGAGCTTTATGACTCGTCGGTGTCGGTCTAGTGGGATGACCCCTCCTAAAATGGTTGCTTGTTGATAACAATTTCCGTTATTATATGTGTGTTTGTGTATGTGCATTTGTGTGTGTGTGTGTGTGTGTGTGTGTGTGTGTGTGTGTGTGTGTGATTTGGCTAGTTAATACAAACGTAAGTTTTGACTAATTGCACAATCGTTGACTCATCCCAGGGGCGGATCTAGGGAGGACCTCAACCGGCGCACCCCCCCCCCCTTTATTTTTTTTTTTAACAAAAGAAATAAAAAGAAAAAAATGGGGGAGGGGTGCGTGCGCCCCCCCTTTAATTTTGCAAACACGCCCCCTCTTTACGGAATTCCTGGATCCGCCCCTGCATCCCGACATTCTTGCGGATCGTGATGTAAACACGCATACTATATTCAATACAGATGTGGTTGTGTGGAGCACAGTTTCTGTGCCGAAAATGTCATAAGCATTGGATTTACTAAATGAACGTTAACTATAGATCCTACTCAGAAACTAATGATTACAAGGAACGTAGACAGGCCTTTAATATCTCATAGAGAGACAATCATGCCATTATTACAATATTGGACGTTTATCCTGCATACTCATTGCACTTGTATCACACATACTCATCGTGAGAAATTGATTTCACATTCACACTTAAAGAAGAAGAGAAATTGTCTGTAATATCATTTTTGTAGCAGGGTAAATTGGATTGTCATCAACGATCTGCATGTTTTCTTGAATACACGTCACAGCCAAATTTGTGCGGATAAGCGATGCCTGCAAGATCACGGGCTGCCCGCGGGACATGAGCTGCACGTCAGTGGGCAACGAGTGCATAGCCATGTGCGCCAACAACACGAACTACTGCCTCAACGATGCTAAGTGCATAGACGAAAGTTTCCCTGTCACTTGCATGTAAGGCTCAAAAACGTCATTATTTAGAGTGCAGAGAGCTTTGAATTTCTTTGCAGTGCAAATACTTTAAGAGAGGAACCCAAATCATGTACACCATTTGGGTGAAACCTTAAAGGACAAGTTCACCTTCATAAACATAAGGATTGAGAGAATGTAGCAATATTAGTAGAACACATCATTGAAAGTTTGAGGAAAATCAGACAATCCGTTCAAAAGTTATGAATTTTTGAAGTTTTTGTGCAATACCCGCTGGATGAGAAGACTACTGCAGTGTATGAATAACTTAGATGTCACATGCGTACAACAATATAAGGAAAATATAAAGAGAATTTCACAAAATTCCATCTTTTGAAAAAAGTACACATTCCCCTTACTCGTTACCGATAAATGTTATGGGTAATATTATTCCCCCTGCCTTTAGAAAGAGGCAAGTCAATTGCTCTTTTATTATGCGAAAAAAGTGAAAATATGTTGAATTTTCTTTTATATTTTCTTTATACTGTTGTACGCATATGACTCACAAGCTGTAGTAGTCTCCTCATCCAGCGGTTCCAACACAAAAATTTAAAAAATTCATAACTTTTGCATCGATTGTCCAATTTTCCTCAAACTTTCACTGATGTGTTCTACTAATATTGTTGCATTTTCTCAATCCTTATGTTTATGAAGGTGAACTTGTCCTTTAAAAGTTCAATGCCTTTCCATGTTTAAGTGGACTGCAATAATTTGATTAAAAATGAAAATCTATAAACCAACACAAGTATACAAGAACTATGTTAATATAAAACACTGAAAGTTATGGTATTAGTATGTAAAGTTCACATAATTTCTAGCAGTGATGTTGGTCGAGGCCACTTACAGTATGTGAATTGATGAAATGATGTCATCACCACACTAGCCTCCCGATGATCTGCACACATTAGTCAATTCTTTTTAAAACAAAATCGAAAATTTTCTGTATCCTTCTCATCATGTTATTATAGTGTTGCAATAGCATGAATGACAACTTTCAAGGGATTTGCAGTTTTATTTGTTAATTATTGACTAAAAACGTGATTTCTTTTGTTTATTTGTCCCTGTTCGTGTAAAGCTACTATTCAGTTCGAGAGGAATTACTAAATACATGTATAATAAGGAAGTCCCCCTTCCCCCGTTTTTGTTTTTCTTTGTTTTTGGTTGTTTTTTAAGTAAAATTGTTGATTAGAGATTGTTTGCGACATTAAATTTTACCTGTTTTATCTTGCTTCTGGAATTCCTTTCGTTACATCGTGCAGGTGCAGAGAAGACTTTAGGGGACCGCGTTGCGGACACAAGATGTCGGACGATGACCATGCCAAAAGTGAGAGCAGTAATATACCAGCTTTTAATATTTCAAAATGTATGAATGCCTATTTTGAAAGATTAATCTGCCAAACCAGAAAGGCTTGTCCGAGCGTGACGTTTGCCCGACATAACGCTTATTCGTGCAAAGTATATTTGAGACCTGCAGTGCATTTAGTAAGTATAGATGGATGTATAATAGCTTACTACTCGGTTAATAGAGGAAATTGGTATTCATAAATTTGAATGCGTTATACTCGCCTATAGAAGCGTGAAAACATATCTGTTGCACAATTTGGATTAAAATGATAGAAAATATATTGAGTAACATTTTGTCGATATCGAACATAATTCTGGTAGTAGACAAATGGATAAGACGCCATTTAGGTTTAGTGTTCGAATTTGCCGTCTTGGTTAGGATTTGCTAATGGCGCTGGACATTTTTAATTTCAAAAGTTTTAGAGATTAATTGCAGACTGTAGGAACTCGTTGATCGCAAAGCATGTGTACAAGTGCAAAGAAGAGCTTATAATAAGTATTGTCTCGCAGTGAAACTACATGAATACGTCAGGAACAGTCGATAAATTATATGATGTCAACATTTCTTTTTCGTGTTTTCTTCGCTCTTGATGGTCAGGTTTTCAACCAGTCAATTCTAGTATAATAATTGTTAATTATTCGCTTTCTGTGCAAATGTAAAGACATTTTTTTTTTTGTCAAGTACATTTATCAGGAGTTTATGAAGGTATATACACTGTGAGATAAATGTTAAGGTGAATTTTGAAAGTTGTTGAATGTTGAAGCCTCGTCCATTACATTATTGATGATTCTTCTTTGATATGCAGGGATATTGAAATTATTCATTTTTTGCGTGTGTGTATGTTTTCCGCAGCAAATCTCTATGTTGGTATCATCGCGGCGAGCTCGATTGCAGGCATCATCGTTCTGGCCATTATCGTTGCGAGTTGCATCAACCTATTCAACAAAAGGGGCGGCCGAACCGGAAAGTATGTCTTTCATACAGTTCACAGTTCAGAGTTAAAACGGAGACGTGACAACTTATGAAATGATTTTCATTGTTACTTTTAATATGACGTTATTTTCTTTTGTTATTTTGAATGTAATTTGTTAAATTTGTTTTTGTGATAACGTGATTGTAAAATGGATTCGAGTTATTGTAAAGCGTGTAGGGAACATTGATTTGTTATATGTTTTATTGAAGCTTAATTATTGTTATCATTATTATTATTATTATTATTATTATTAGCTCACCTGAGCCAAAGGCTCAAGTGAGCTATTGCGATCGCCCTTCGTCCGGCGTCCGTCGTCCGTCGTGCGTCGTCCGTCGTGCGTCGTGCGTCGTGCGTAAACTTTTTACATTTTCATCTTCTTCTTGAAAACCTCAAGACCGATTTTCATCAAACTTGGCAGGTAGCATTTCTAGGGAGTTAGGAACTCAATTTGTTAAAATGGGCACCATGCCCCACCCAGGGGGCCCAAACCCCCCAAAATTAAGGAATCTGTAAAAATCTTCTTCTCTAGAACCAGAAGTGATAGAGCTAAGTCAGGGCTCGACACTAACGGTGGCCCGGTGGCCCGGGGCCACCAAAAATGAAAGTCGGGCCACCAAATTTAAAAAAAGGGCAAATTTGGTGGCCCGCCTCGGGCCACCAAAATTTTTTGAAAAGTATATGTCAATAAATTCGTAACTTTTTGCGCCGGAAATTAGCAGTTAATTTGTTTAAAGGATGGATGAAAAGGACTGAATGAGTGCCCGAGAGTGAGTGTTGCAAGTTTGTTGAAGTTTATTAATGAGTAGATATGTCCAACTTCTAATTCTTACTATCATAAAACTTGAATATTTGACTCATTAAAAGACTTTTAATGTTTTTTATTGTTTCTTTTTTCGGGACACCAAATTTTTCTCTCGGGCCACCAAAAATTTGAAATTTAGGATTTTGGTGGCCCCATCGGGCCACCAAACAAAAAAGTTAGTGTCGAGCCATGGCTAAGTTAATACTATGAGTTAGTACATTGATGACTGTTGTTTCAAGTTTGTTCATGGCAGAATCAGGGATGCCCCCCTTGGGACCCAGGGGAGGGGGGTAGGGAGGGGTTGTAATGGGGCCTAAATTGCACATTTTCATCTTGTTCTTGAGAACCCCATGACCCATTTTCACCAAACTTGGCAGGTAGCATCCCTAGGGGGTTAGGAACTCAAATTTGTTAAAATGGGCACCATGCCCCACCCAGGGGGCCCCAGGGGGCCCAAACCCCCAAAAATTTTGGAATCTGTAAAAATCTTCTTCTCTAGAACCAGAAGTGATAGAGCTAAGTTAATACTATGAGTTAGTACTTTAATGACTGTAGTTTCAAGTTTTTTCATGGCAGAATCAGGGGTGCCCCCCTTGGGACCCAGGGGAGGGGGTGAGGAGGGGTCCTAATGGGGCCTAAATTGTAAATTTGTATCTTCTTCTTGAGAACCCCATGACCCATGTTCACCAAACTTGGCAGGTAGCATCCCTAAGGGGTTAGGATCTCAATTTGTTAAAATGGGCACCATGCCCCACCCAGGGGGCCCCAGGGGGCCCACACCCCCAAAATGAAGGAATCTTTAAAAATCTTCTCTAGAGTCAGAAGTTATAGAGCTAAGATAATACTTTGAGTGAGTACATTAATGACTGTAGTTTCAAGTTTGTTCATAGGAGATCCAGGGGTGCCCCTCTTGGGGGCAGGGGTGGGAGGGGGGTGGTTGGGAAGGTCCAAATGGGGGGCTGAATTGTACATTTTCATCTTCTTCGTGAAAACCTCATGATGGATTTTCGTCAAACTTGGCAAGTAGCAGCCCTAGGGGGTCAGGATCTCAATTTATCAAAAAGAGCACCATGCCCCACCCAGGGGGCCCCAGGGGGCCCCAGGGGGCCGCAATCCCCCCAAATTAAGGAATCTTTAAAAATTTGGGCCCTTATTGTACATTTTCATCTTCTACTTGAGAATGCCTGGTCAAATTTTGGTAGAGCTGTGAATAATTTAGATTAGTGTCTGCGTGAAAGGTGAACTTGCGATACTCAGGTGAGCGCTAGACCCGCGGGTCTCTTGTTATTATTATTATCAGAGATGAGGACGTAGTAAGTTTTCTAAATTGAATATGAAACAACAAAATATTGTCCTTTTCATCGATGTTGATCATGTATCCCCATTCCTTCATCTTCAACCACAAGATAAAGAGCGCGATGTATAACCATGATTCACGTCAGTAATGATTTTGCATTGTTGTTGTTTTTTTTTTTGTCGAAATTTGCTTTATCTTCCAATCAAATATCCCAGCAAATTGAACGATACTTTCAATGAAGAAAGTCCACTGTACTTTTACTGTATGTAAATATTTTGTTAGGTCAGAGACTGTAAATAATTCTAGTGAACCATCTCACTGTGTGGTGGTAGATCTGACGAGCTGTTCGGCATCGAGAACGTGGTCGCTTTGGAGCTGAGCGACGAAAAAATTGAGATCGACGGAATCGGCACCCAAACAGACGAGAGTTTCCTCCTTGCGCGATCCCACAAGGATGGCGTCCCGCCAAAACAAGGCTACGCCCACAAGATCATGCAGACAAACGATTCATTCCTGTTGACGAAGGCACAGCTGCTCAGGTCCCACGGAGTGGTATCTCACAACAGAGGGGCGGGGTCTCCGGTGGGCGTGGTCAGCGCCAACACGGGCCGGTTGAGTGGGCCGAACAGCAACAGGGTGATAGAGGGTGGAGCTACGCCAAGTACGAGTTCCAGCAGCGCAGGTGAGCGCCATGTCACATCAAAAGTACCCGATGTTCTGACAAATACTTCAACATTTCATTACTGTTATTGATTGTTGATTTCAATGTAGAATGCATGTATTTACTTCATATCGAGTGTACTATGTTTGCTTGTTCTTTAATGTGTGTGTGTGTGTGTGTGTGTGTGACATGAAAATATTGCCTTTCGATTTATTTATGCTGAAACTTTTCCTTTAATCCGTTCAGAGGATGCAGACTCCAATTCAAACTTTCACCACAGAATTCTTTTTTACTGAATATTCTTTTTCTTTCTTTTTTTTTTTTTGGTCGTTTTTAAAAGTGATATGGCTACAATGTTCTTTCATACATAAACGTTATTGTTTGCAGCCAATGGGAAGCCGAGAAAGGCGTCAACCAAGAAGGAGCGCGCTCCATCTTCACCCGACGGTGATGCATCCACGTCGAAATCTGACGCTAGCACAGTCCCAACCAGCAGTGGGAAAAGTGAGCAGCCGACACCGAGCCGAGAAAGCGCGCCCATTCGCTCGGATGACAAGAAGGCGGAGCATCGCGCTGACGAACTGACCAATGGTAATTCTCAAAGCGGGGCGGAAAATGATGTCAAGAAACCTTCCCAAGTGAACGCGGATCAGTCGAATGTGGGTGAGCTCTACCCGGGCAGGAAAATTCTCAAAGTTTAACAATGCATTGCCTCGCTAGCTGTCCTCCTTGCTACCTTGAAACATGTGGAAATGTAGCAACCAGCACATGCTAGTGTGCCTCTAGTGTATGTCATTTTACTTTCGCGTTCGCTCCTCATACTACTTACTCACACATTGTGGTGGTTCATGTTTTTGTGTTGTTTTTGTTTTATTCCGATACATTTGTTTCAGATGTACTTTTTTTCTTATTCGCTTTCAACAGATTGACTAGAAGACGTTCTGTATTTGTATATCTCATCATTAGTTTATCCATAGAACGTTGCTCTTTTCAGTACTTTCAGATTCTGTGTGCCAAAGACGGAAATTCGATGAGTTTTTATATGAGAGTTATGCGCGTGGTTCGTTAGAGCAGTGGTGTCACTGAAGAGACAATATCACCGTGATTAAAGAGGACCTTATCATTATCATTATTGCATTGTATTCTACAATGTTCTGCAGCTATATTTGGCGCTCAAACAGACAATGGTTGACCGAAAGTAGAACACTTTGCTCCGTTTCTTTGTCGTTTACAGACACATGCCTCTGAAGGCAGCAGTGTCCTTCTGCATGTGTCCTATTTTTCTCTGTTAGAATAAAAACGAATAGAACCCCCAGCGGTGTTCATGTATTTTCATCTTGTCTATTCAGTATATATCGCAAGTGTGTTTTTGTCGGTCTTCTTCCGAAACCACAGTGAAATGTAGACAGCATTATTTTTTTTTTCATGTTGTATCTTGGCACATCTGAAATATTATTTTGATATCAGTGTTTCAAAATTTTTAAAACAAAATTTCCATAGTTTGCTCACTGTTATAGGTAAGATGCTGTATCGAAATTAATAAAGTAAGATCCATTGTTACTTCTGACAAACCATCCATCGGTTTTTTTTTTCACTTAACCCGATGATCATGTTTAAAAAAAAAATTCTTTCATAAATGTTTTGAAAATACCATTATTACATGCTTTGCACAGACGAATTATTCATCCTTCAAATTCAGTCAGGTAAAATTGAGAAGTATAGAGTACTCCAACGTAACGCAATTTTATAAAAGATTCATTTTCGTTCATACTTCTACCCGATTGGTAGATCATAATCATTAAGAACATATGCATTATTTGTGATGATTCTAATGTGTGTGGTAGATCTGCTAAATGCCATTAACACAATGTATGCCATTGCATTATGTAACTTTGAAGAAGGTAATAGCTTGTCTTATTTCTGTCGGGGTGCGTATTCCGTAACGAAACTTTTGATGCATTGCCGCGTTACAGTCTATTCTTGCCAAGTGGAATATTAACTTTATTTCCGACTCGCTATTTTTTAGACTCTGGCGAATTTTATGCTAATAAAGATGTGAATGTGCCTTTTTGTAACATTCAGTATCTCACCACGTCCACCTATCGAATACAGTGTATGTATGTAAAATATGTTACTTTGTGTGTATCATATTCGTTTTGCGATAGTAATCCAATTTCTTTCCATGTACTTACCACTTGTAGTTTCCGTCGATACATGTATATTACGCGCGTTTTGTATTTGGATATACTTAATTTTCATATTGCGTTTTGCATGGTAATTATTATTTTTTCTTTTTGTAATGCAGTACATGATTTTCCATAGAGTAGTACTTGATCTTTATGATGACCAAGCTGGAGTTTTGTTGCTGACGTATTGGCAACTAAATTCAAAATTTACGTACTTACGAACGAGTTTTGTTCCAAAGTATTTTGATGGCTTGTTATGACGATCATGTATATACAGTGATCATGATACGAAAAAGTTCTTGTGTGTGTGCTGGGATGGGGAAATTACTTCTATGGTATTTTGTTAAGACTTTTGATATGCCCTATGAATGAAATATACAGCATATAGGTCAAGGTCAACGCGCAATGCGTCAAAGTAAACGGCTTCCCAACAATTTGGCAATATTGACTTTTACTGATAAGACATTCGCCTGGTGAAAATACCGCACTGATAAGACTAAGAACTTTAATTAATACAGTATATTCCAGGTGACAGAACGGCGTCTGAAAACCGACGTCTATAGTTTCCTTACTCACCTTTTTTTTCTCCGTTATTGTCTGCGCCTTGTTCAGCCGAGCTTATGCCGTGCACCCTCACTAGCGTGAAATTAGTTGTTATCAATTTTATTTGTTTAAATACTGACTTAAAAAACAATCTTGAGCTTCTGTGATTGCACTGTAACAAATACTTTTACTGATTTAGAAAACAAACAAACAAAAAAATGAATGTATATGAGTGAGACAATACAATAAAGTTGGGTAAAAAGAAAGAGTAATACTGATGTGCTTGTCTTTGCTTCGTGCTCCACCATATCCATTGATAGCCGCATAAAATGTGAGCCACGTACTGTAAAACGAGGAATTTTCGCGTGCATTTTAATTTCGCGAATTTCGCGAGCGCCGAAATTCGCGAAATTAAAATGCACGCGAAAGCCTCCCCTTTGCATTACCATTTAAAATAGTGTGAGCCGTCATGTATTGGTTGACTTCGTTAATCTGCTCCCTCAGGGTTTATTGGTAACTTCGTGAATGCATTTGTGAATAAAGTGCTGTAGATAGAATCGCATGTTTATACATGATCATTATGTTCCATGCTCCCTTGATCAGATAGGCCTAATTGGGACATTTTACTGGATTCGACCACCACCTTTTTTTTTTTGGGGGGGGGGGGGGAGGGGGAGGGGTTGTTGTTCCTTCAGTGCATTAGTTCTAGAAACGAAATCTAATCGCTGAAATTTGATAATACTGTTTCCCCAGGGAGTCTCTTTGCCGTATCGATATAAAAATAAGTTCGTATGTCGATCTGATTCATTCATATAGAAATTTTGATCTCGACACAAATTATTTTTTCCCGCTGTAACATGCTGCGCTCTCACGGGACTAGACGATGACCCTGAAGCGCCGTGCCCTTCTAGGGTATAATAGAAAATCTTGTTATTTAAATGTTGGTACGTGTATAATATATACTGTAGGAAAAAAGTATAACATTAAGGCGAAAATAAAGGTCGTTGTTTTTCCCCCTATTTTGCGCGCTACATGGCGCCGTATGAAACCAGGCCGTGGAAAATTGGGCAGCAATTGTTTCTTTGAATACGACCCAAATGATAGATCATGGCGTGAAGATAATCCTGTTTTCTCGAAACAAAGTTTGATGAATGGGGTCACAGTCACATTATGCACATTTGAGAGAGATGTGATGTATTTGTGTAGCAACTTTTTCATTGGTTTATAGTTAAGAACATGTCAGTATTTGGGCAACTTCAATCCTCCTAAAAGAAGCGATCAATGTTTTTAAATGACTACAACTCTAAAACAATGCGATAATGGAAGGGTTCGTATAAGTATTTCGGAGTTCATTTCATGATTTTTTTTCTCGAAATCTGGTGAGGATTGCTGGGCAAGGACAACGGGCGACATGCGAGATGACGAAGTCATCCTCTTAGCTGATTTGAATATTCACTGTGATTGTGACCGACATCAGCGCTTCCTGAAAACAGACAAGACTTAATCAAAAGGTGAATAAATTCCTGGCCTTTCTCCGACATCGGTGAAACTTTCGTTATTCTCTCCGATGTTACTCTCCATACTAAAGAGGACAAGAATAAAGTAGTGTCAGGTTTCTGTTAAAATTATTTTCCGAAGTAAAGAGTGAAAAATTGGAGGAAGACATGGTAAGGATCACCTGAAGGGGAAACAATGATCAAGAGTTTCCAGTGTCTCGATTCCCACACATCAGGAGTGATATAAACACATACACACACACACACACACACACACACACACACAAACATACACACACACACACACACACACACACACACACACACATACACACGTACACACATACACACACTCACACACACACACACACACACAGACACGCATTAATTTACACAAGACAGACATCAAAGACAGGATTGTGCATATTGCGAACATTAAACTTGAACTGTACCTGCATCATGCAAATGTGAGGGTTGCTGATAGCTTGAATGATATACAGCGGTACAATGCAGTGCCATTACAGGGGCTCTCCATCCGCACAAGAGAGGAGATGTCGGTACCAGCACATTGTACCACTAGTAAAACACTTGGAAAGCGTGACGATACGAGCATTGGGACAGGTATATAGCAATATTGGCAATTCTTTTTGCACGAAAGGGCAGTACATGTATTTGCATCGAAAGGTGCGTTTTCAAGCATTCGTTTCTACCCACTTGAAAACAATACCAAGGGTTTGTTGATAAGATGGCGACCAGTCGGCGGTGGTGGCCTTCCTGTCTTCTTCTTCTCTGCTGCCTCGGCATTCTCTTGAACCTAACATGTGGGGAGAATCTCTGCTCAGCCCCGTTGATACGAACTTCATCAGGAGTCGTTCGCGGCACGTGTACAACTTTCAGCGCAGACGACGTGTCTGTGGAACGAGATGTAGCCATCTACAGCGGTATGCGCTACGCGGAACCCCCTACTGGTCCTCGTAGATTTGGTCCACCGGTCTCTCGGGAACTGGCCAGGGAGGTCGATGGTTCGAAGCCCGGGATGAGCTGCCCACAGGGACCACATCCAGTGTATAACACCGAGTGGGGAACAAGTGAAGACTGCCTGTTTCTCGACGTCTTTGCACCTCTACCCTTGGTAAGGTTAAGGGTCAAGACGAGTTGGAAGAGGTCATTGCACTTCCCCCAACGCCATCGTAATTATAATCTCAGCAGTTGGCAAACATGTGACAGTTGACCACCTATGTCCACATGTAGGCCTTAGAAATGTCGGGTTTCGTTAAATACCGTTTTTATGTCTTAATCAATGATCTGAATCAGCACCCCTGTGTCACGTTATGGTTACAACTTAATCGTTTGCGATTCTTACATATTGTCATGAAGATAGCCTTTCACGTTAAAGCTATAGGTCCAGAACACAATGCATTTGAAGATACAAAATTGGAAAGCCATCATAGGGGTCGCTCTTCGTGTACCGGTATGTGTTTACTTGCTACGCACTCGTGTAAAAAAAAGGTGACGTCAGGGTCTGCTTTTAGATATAAACACGTCGTCGTCGTTTGTGGATTAGATACAATTAATCTGATATCTGTTCTTTAATACGCCATCTAGGCATTTCTGAGGGGTTTGGACCCGGGTGGGTAGCACATTTTGTCTACCCCCCATGAACCATGTCGAATGATCGAATGATATTACTTTATGTAAACTCACTCTACTAGCCCGAAAGCGCTCCAGTTATGGTGTGGCTACACGGTGGCGGATTCATGTTCGGGGCTGGGACGGTCGACATGCTGTCACCCTTGCCATTGGTTGCCCTTGGTGACATCATCGCAGTGACTATTAACTACCGCATCGGAGTTCTTGGGTTTCTTACAACAGGTGAGTAGCTTCTTTGCTTTATTATGCCGATATACCAATTTTACAGACAATTATTAATGCATTAGAGTGAGCTGATACGCAGTTGACTGGTTAATTTTCAACGTGGCCCTAGCTCGTCATCGAATAAATATAGGTATTGAAGAGTGCAGCCGATATTTAGGAACCCTTAATTCGTTTTCGCATACGTGATATCCCTATACTGGCTTTCTTCTGCACGACGGACTTTACCTGGGTGGAGCAGCACGCTGAAAGTTATTATACCTGCCACAATATCTCACCTGCCAACGAGACCAACTATACAGGATAGTATCTAGTCCGATAACAATTATCTATTATACATATTCATCAAGTTTGGGGGGGGGGGGGAATGAGCCGTAATGCGGCATACAGGAATGCTCGACATGACTTTGTCAATTTTTTGCTGAGAAGCAAACTGACTGGAAATGTGGCTTAATGTGGCTTGATTAGTGTTCAGTTCTCCTCGTTTGCGACTGACGATTAGGTTCAGCAAGTACTTCATGTATTGCAATATAATCTTTCATGACATAGTGAAAATGCCACGTATACTTCCCGACACGTACCCTCTAAGTGTCAATAAGAGCCTGATGGTCTTTGTCGACGGTAATTTCCGTTGGTGATATGACATACCAGGTACTCTAATGTTAATACAAATTAAAATATTCGGTGATATTATATTTTGCAGGCGATGATGAGATCCCACCAAATCTAGGCATTCTGGATCAAATTGAGGCCCTCCGATGGATCCAGAAGCATATATCATGTGAGTAATGTGAGAAACGTCGAAAGAATAAATTGCAAGCCT
Source organism: Diadema antillarum (assembly GCF_040938485.1). Classification (NCBI taxonomy): domain Eukaryota; kingdom Metazoa; phylum Echinodermata; class Echinoidea; order Diadematoida; family Diadematidae; genus Diadema; species Diadema antillarum. The sequence continues at coordinate 120,467 of NW_027272196.1, read as the reverse complement.
AACAGCGGTAATAAATTTGGTTATACATGTAGTTTATCGGAAAACAAAGACAAGGATAATCAGTACACAGTGCATTAATGGGATTTGTATGATAATACGATATGCTGTGGTTTCAATGGGGAAAGAGATTACTCATTAGACATACCGAATATTGAAATGTGAACTAGGGCCAAGACAAGAAATGAGAAGAACAGTGGACTTTATGTAAGCAACCCAGTGGCATTTTTTTCGCCTTCAAATAATTATTATTCGATGCGTCGAAAAGGATATTGCAGTTCAAATTACATACACTTTGTATCTACATGAGCTAGAGTTGTCGAAGATACATACTGTATTGCCATTTGCTTCTCAAATCCGTTCTTCAGCCGATGTCCTTATCTTTAATAGCTGGTTACAAAATCAGTATCATGATGGATTGATGGCATGCAAGAGGCATGAGAGCAGAGGTGCCAGCTGTACACCAAGTTGACGTAATTACCATTGTCAGAGTAGTGGGGGGGGGGGGGAGGGGGGAAGTGTCAAGAATCGAGCTGTCGACTTGTTATTGAGAAAAGTATGAAGAGAAGTGATATCGTAATTTTACCTGCATGTGTGTATGTAGGTATTTTCTCTCTTCTGCTTGTCTACCTCTATAACTCTTAATTCTCTCTTTCTCCCTTCTATTCATTTTGCTGCCATCATGTCTTTATATATATAATATATATATTATAATACATATATAATTATAATATATCTATATGTATATATATATATATATACATACATATGTATATATATATATATATATATATATATATATATATATATATATATAAGGTCTTATTTATCCTGGGTAGCCTCTTCAGTGTTGCCACTGCTCTACCAGAGGGCCCTGCCATTATCATTACCCTAGCGTACCTTATATCCTCAAACAAAAGCATGTGATAATTTGTATCATAATCGAACCATTAAATCTGTACTCTCAATTTACAGCCTTCGGCGGAGATCCCAGTAGGGTGACGTTATTTGGAGACAGTGCAGGGTCTTCCAGCGTCCACATCCACCTTATGTCCCCCATTAGTAGTGGACTCTTCCAGCGTGCTATAATGCAGGTGAGGGCTACCGTAGCAGCGTCGAGTCTACCGTATATCGACACGTTATGTGATAACATCACTGATCATGTGCGATAGCCACCGACAATATAGTAACCTACATCCTTTTTTATTCTTCGTGACCTTACTAACTTACTAGCTACTGAGTTGCATTTGTATGGAAGCTTATGAGTGCCACCGAGAAGACAAGAGATCTCCTCTCCTTCTCCTTCTCAACCGTTTCGGGTCCGAGAATGCGAGGAGGCGAGATCTCGTGTTCTCGGGTCCGAAAAGGCGAGGAGGGGGATCTCGTATTCTTGGGTCCGAGAAGGTGAGGAGGGGAGATCTCGTGTTCTCGGGTCCGAGAAGGCGATGAGGCGAGATCTCGTGTTCTCGGGTCCGAGAAGGCGATGAGGCGAGATCTTGCGTTCTCGGGTCCGAGAAGGCGATGAGGCGAGATCTCGTGTTCTCGGGTCCGAGAAGACGAGGAGGCGAGATCTCGTGTTCTCGGGTCCGAGAAGGCGATGAGGCAAGATCTGGTGTTCTCGGGTCCGAGAAGGCGAAGAGGTGAGATCTCGTGTTCTCGAGTCCGAGTAGGCGAGATCTGATGTTCAAGGGTCTGAGAAGACAAAGAGAGATGTGTTAGATCTCGTGTTCTTGACCTCTTGGATCCGAGAAAGGGAGATACAATACAAAGATCTTTTTGAGATCTTGGATTTCACTTTCTCAGCATGCTGCTCTTACCATTAAATCACAAATATTGTATATTTTTTAACGTAAAATATTTGCGCTCATACGGTGGTGTCACATAAGTAAGCTACTATAAAGGATCAATGCACAGCTATGAGTATTATGTAGGCCCAGTTTCAATGTTGACGTGTTAAATGCACAACACAAAATAGTCAATATAATCTTAGCTAACTGACCCGGAAGTATTAATACCAACAAAAATGTTGAATATTCCATGTTTAATGTTTCCTCAGAGCGGGGCGGCGACATCTTCGTGGGCCCGAGGGCCCAGCATGGAGAGAGCGAAGACTCGAACGAGCGTGTTGGGCACTCTGCTTGGGTGTGACACGGTGTCTCCGTCGGCTGAACTCAAGGCGTGTCTCATGGGGGTTCCTGCCGACGACTTTGTTGGGATGCAGCAAAAGGTCAACAGTGACTTTGACATTCGTAACATATCTGTCACTATTCACTGTTTCTCTCACGTTTTGACAAACATTATGCACGTATTTTGTACTATATCTACATTTCTACGAGTGGAGAAATATTAACAAACGCTGAAAAGAGTATACCAGTAACAGTTTGGATGTAAAAATGTATGTACAGTGTATCTATTCATGCGTGTGTAAATATTCGACCGCTCTGAAGAAATATGCTGAATGCAATATTAGTATTGGTGTTGCTTGTTAGACTTTGGCTCTGCCGTTTCTGAATTGTTCTTCTGATAATTGATGGATGAACAGGTGGATTTTTGTCGAATTTAGACCACACCACTCAAAGGTGTGAATAAACTCTTTTGCACCAAAAGAACTGCATTAAGAAAAATATCCTATCCGAGCTCAGGGCAACTATCCTCCAATACGTCCGCCAATACGACGTTGAAAATGTTATGTGCAACAGCACTGTTCGAATGCTGAATTTTGTTGTTATGGCATTATTGTAACGACTGTAACCAATCATTATATTTTCGATCACATTCAAGGTCCTGGAAGAGATGGGGGATACAGCTGACATAGCATTTGTTCCCGTCGTCGACCACGAGGTGATTCCGGACTGGCCAGACGTCATCGGAGAGGCTGGTAGATTCAATAACGTCAGCCTTCTGATCGGCGCCAATGCCGATGAAGGCATGATGGCGATGATGACGCTTTTTCCGAACCACAATTCCACACCAGCCGTCAACTACACTCAATTTCGGCGGCATCTGTCCAACATGTTACGGGTTGACGATCCTGCTCTTCTAGATTTAATCGAGGTGCTGTATAGATCGTTTGTGCGTGACACCAGTTTGGCAAACGCGGGCCTGTGGGACAAACGTACCAATGATAACTACGATAGCAATGACGTGATACAACGGGATTGCAATGGCATATCGGATGAAGAGTCTTGCCATAGCTGTGATCTGGATGAAACTACGAAATTCTCTAAAAAACACAGCTACCAAAGTGAAAATCCTATCCAGAGCAACAGCGGTGTGAAGAATGTCGACGGAGTCTTTCTAAACAATGGCTCTGCGTTCAAAAACAAATTTGATTACTTTGACGCACTCAACGAAATTATTGGAGACATGAGTATGTTTTGCCCAACTCGTGCTGTCGCAGATTTTGCTGCAAACGCTGGTTTGGAGGTCTATCAGTATCACATGACACACAGGTAAGAATATTTTATCGTTTGAAATAAGTCTAAATTATATTTTGTCATTTTTTTATTTTCCTCCTTAAAGATAAAGGCATACACTGTGTCTGGAAAAAAATGCAAAGACAGAGACAAAATGAAATAATAACCAATCATATTTTCTTTGAACGTACTCTGTTATGAAAAGTTTCGTTCATTCACACAGAGCCATGCAGGTTAGGTCCAATTTTATACCACCAGAAAACAATTTGGACTCCATAGCCTGATAAACAAATATACTACAGTCAACCTAACTGCCTAAATCGAATCCAAGGCGGAAATTTTCGACTTTCGTGAATTTTGACTCACACAATAGAATTAACGCATGTTACTATCCACCCGGGGTACAACTTTTATTCGACTTAGCCAATTTTTCGACTTGTGCAAGGGCGACTTATGACTTTCTGCTCGCTTGTTTTAGGCCCAGCGAATCGTTTTGGCGCCCTCTAACATGGACGCGAGTTAACCACGGTGAAAATCTCCTGTTTGTCTTCGGCGTACACTTCATGCCCAAGCTCAACTGGACCTTGACACCAACCGAAGTGGATATGACGTTGCAGGTTATCCAGTATTGGACCAACTTTGCGTCTACCGGGTGAGATTGTTCTATCATGCAAAATATAGCAAGTGTTTAGCTGTCTATTATCCTTCCCTGCAGTTGGACTGGTGGAAGACGGGACTGGCGAACTAAGTTCGTAAATGATGACGTCCAAAGACTTCGTGAGAGTCCGCAGAAATGCAGTCTATCCTGCTAAGACTCATCATAAAATGTTTACGTGGTAGTGACGTCGGGGGGGGGGGGGGGGCTACAAAATCAGCAGACTGATTTGGTAAGAAATGTGTTAATTCATGTGCCTGTGAAACTTTCGGATATTTGAAGTGTGCAACTATTTCCTCAATGATAAGGAAGATGTCAAGTTCAAGGGAAGAACAAGTTCCCATTACGACTTATCGATCCCGACCGATCAGAAGTGCACCCAGTGCTACAAGACAACTTTTTTTTTTTTTTTTGTAGTCTTCTATTTTCCAACAAAAAGACTATTATCTCCTTTTACTATAATTAATGAACATCTCCAGCGGCATTATGCCTAAATACAAACATGTCTTTTATAGATTGTAACATGCAATTTCCACCTAAGGCCCTCTAAACACAGTGTGGAGCATATAATGCAGAGTAATAGTTCGACGTCCTTTGAGATGCCTTTCGCTTCCACCCTACTCATCATTGCCGATCTCAATTTCTATTTCTAGAGATCCGACTGGAACGAGAGATCACAAACGCCTTGTATCCAACTTGCCGCCCTGGCCACGTTACAACACACAGACAGAGGTCTCCAAGAATCTCTCGCCTGCGATGACGAATGACGTGGGTGTTAAAACGATGATATGCTGGTTTTGGAATTCCATTTTGCCACGTTTACAAGCGCAAATGAATGCAGAGTAGACTTTTAAGACGATATCCATCATTTGTCATGGAGTGACCAGAATGTAGCGAAACAATCTATCTCTACCACTTTATCCTGAATGAATCAATCTACCATTTTGTATGTATATATCAGAGAAATTTTGCATAGATATGTACCTAAAAAGTGGTGTAATAAAAGTTTTGTTGTCAGTGGTTAAAAGATGACATATTAATGGAGAAAGTTTGCTCAGATTATAAATTACATTCTCTATGCAAGATATTGTCAAGTATAGGACCAACGTTGGCTTTTGCGAGTTAAAAAATAAAATTGGGAATTGACAAGAGATGGAAATACAAAATTGTAATATTTGTGTCGACTCCTGTGCATCTCTCTCTCTCTCTCTCTCTATATATATATATATATATATTATATACTAGTATATGTCTATCTACCTCTCTCTCTCTCTAATATATATATATATATATATATATATATATATATAGTGTATATACTCAACAAAAAAGTAAGTTCCCCTACAATTTTTGGATATATCTCAAAAAGTATTTTACCGATTTTCATAATTAAAAAGGGGATGGATAGGGAATTTTAATTCTCATAGCAGAATAGCTTATCATTGCCACCAGATATCATTATTGATGTGAAGAAAAAAAAACTTTTTATGTCAAAATGCATAGAAAAGGAAAAGTTGCACTTTAGTGACTTGCATTGACTTTTGCACAAATAATCAAACAATCACTCATGATTCTGAACTTTCAAGCATTTCCTGAAACTTTGCTCTAAGTTTCCTTACGGCATTGGGCGAAACCCCTAGTCTCCTGGCCACCTCCTTGACCGGAACCCCAGCTTCAAGGAAAGCTGTAGCTCTCCCTCTTTCAAAAATTTGCAGACGCGGCATGATGAAAAATGGCCATAAGCACATTAATGTGATCAACCCAAATTGGAATTGAAAGCACATGGCTTCGATCAACATTTTCATATTGAAAAGGCCTATTGTTTAAAAAGTATGCATAACATCTGTTTAATAGGTAAGCACATTGTACTTGAAGAAATTCCTGAGAATTACATAACAATTTAAAAGGGTCATTTGCTAACTTGAATAGGAAATGTACACGATATGCTTCATATTACCTTTAAGTGCAACTTTTTTTCCCATGCATTTTGACATAAAATGCATTTTTCACACTAATAATGATATCTGGTTGCAATGATATGCCATAAATATTATGGGTGATGAAATTCCCTATCAATTTCCTTTTGAATTATGAAAATCGATAAAACACTTTTTGAGATATATCCAAACGTGCTAGGGGGAACTTAATTTTGGTTGAGTGTTTATATACATGTATATTATATAGTGTGCGTGTCACACATGTACTGAAAATCCACAGAATAGTGGTGGAAACGAGAAAGAAGGTTGTGCTTGAGTAGAAGTGTGTGTCGAGCTTAAAAAGGGAGACATTTTTAGGAGTGGATAAGGTGGATGAGATTTCACACGAGTAGAGGATTTTTAAGTACAAGTAGTGTAATCACGAGGAAACCAGCAGCATGGAGTTCTCCGTAATTTACTTCCTACATAATCGATCACTACAGTGATTTTCATACACTTCGTTGTTTGTAGGATTATGATACATGATACATGATACATGTATTCCTTGGTATATGAACTATAGTGTATTAAATATGTGACGGATGTTGTGCCATATTGGGGGGGGGGGATTGGTGTAAGGAGGTATCGTCATACTGTAGTCCATGACTGAAACAATCTACAGGGACAGATGTATAATTGTGTAGTGCTGAATTACATGAATAGGCCTACAATGTACGTGTTGTGTGATTTTGTGATGGCGGTGAATACATGTACCAAATAAGAGCTAATTACTGTATCTGACTACACCGCTGGCAAAGTGTTGCAAGTGGGCGGGTCATTTGTGGTGTATCATCATGAAACCCCATCTATCAACCCCACCGTGTTGTTATGCTGTAACCAGCGCACAACACACCACACTTACACACACATCACACTCCCACATGTCAGAGACTCCAACTCTCCCGTTCTCGACGGGAGATCTCCCGCCGAAAGCCCATTTTTGCAAAATCTCCCGTTCTCCCGCTTGAGATTTGATTTCTCCCGCCCTGGCACTGTGTCTCCCGGTGGAAAGGATTTCTTACTTATTGCTGTCGTATGTTGAAGAAATAAGCCTTAGATAGCACCAGAGAACATCTAGAACCCTAGGAACTTCGCGCTTCGCACACATCAACTTCGAGTCTCCCGTTTGCTAGGGGTTTCGGGCGGGAGAATCTCCAGATCAGAAGGTGCTTGGGGTTGGAGTCTCTGACATGTTGAACAGTACCTTTCATCATTGTATCAAACATGTAAGGTATGTGAACTAATTGATGTCCTTCAACAACTGCTTTGTTAATCACTCCTCCCCCCCCCCCCCAAAAAAAAAAAACTACAAACAAACAAACAAACAAACACAACTAGAGAGGGGCCGTCAAAGGCGGCAGACCCACGCCTAAGTACAAAGTCGGGGTAAACATAATGTGCATTCGGTCATCTACCAGAATTCGGCCACTTAATTGCCAGTGTGCTTTATCACCAGCCAGTGAGTTCTACCAAAGATCGTACACTGAAGTGTACGATCTTTGGTTCTACAGTCACATCACACGCAAATCACATAATTACACATACGGTATTAACACTCATTCACGTACAGGAAAGTCCTTAAGTCTCCTCCAAAAATCCATCGAAAATCCCAAATTCCACCGTCAAAAGTGCAGAATCGGAACTTTTCCAAGCGCGCGCGAATTAAGTCCAGTTTTAAGAGTATTGTCTACGCGACGGGTCGCGGAAAAAGCGCTAAAAATCGAGAAATACGCCGTTTTCTTGCGGGATATTTTGATTATAGCAAGCCGAGAGTGTGATGATATCAAAGGTCGTATGAGTGTACGATCTTTGATGGTATCCACAAAAGCGCAAAAGAAAAACAAAATTTACGTACCCCCTAGGCAATTACCCCTATGATTAGTGTCTACGGGAATTATTCAATGCAAGGGTTGAATGCAAATGTCTACTGCACCAGTATTCGGCCACCAACGAGCGCCGCAACGTCCCCGGTGCAATTTTGCACCAACAGTGTAGAGCGCGATGCATTTTCAGCGGCCTTGCACACGCATTGACATTGAGCACGCATATCGTGCAGTGTGACTGCGACCGAGCAAAATGCTCCTCCAACGAAAAAAACAATCAATGTTAATTTGAAAAATCATCAAATATCAAAGGTCGTATGAGTGTACGATCTTTGATGGTATCCACAAAAGCAAAAAAGAAAAACAAAATTTACGTACCCCCTAGGCAATTACCCCTATGATTAGTGTCTACGGGAATTATTCAATGCAAGGGTTGAATGCAAATGTCTACTGCACCAGTATTCGGCCACCAACGAGCGCCGCAACGTCCCCGGTGCAATTTTGCACCAACAGTGTAGAGCGCGATGCATTTTCAGCGGCCTTGCACACGCATTGACATTGAGCACGCATATCGTGCAGTGTGACTGCGACCGAGCAAAATGCTCCTCCAACGAAAAAAACAATCAATGTTAATTTGAAAAATCATCAAATATCAAAGGTCGTATGAGTGTACGATATTTGATGGTATCCACAAAAGCAAAAAAGAAAAACAAAATTTACGTACCCCCTAGGCAATTACCCCTATGATTAGTGTCTACGGGAATTATTCAATGCAAGGGTTGAATGCAAATGTCTACTGCACCAGTATTCGGCCACCAACGAGCGCCGCAACGTCCCATGTGCAATTTTGCACCAACAGTGTAGAGCGCGATGCATTTTCAGCGGCCTTGCACACGCATTGACATTGAGCACGCATATCGTGCAGTGTGACTGCGACCGAGCAAAATGCTCCTCCAACGAAAAAAACAATCAATGTTAATTTGAAAAATCATCAAAATACGGGCCAGTTTGTGATGACGGAGAACGAACTTTCATAAATCTAGAAGGACATAGTCCCTCAAATAGGCCTAAACGTAAATTTCGGAATTCTTACGAACATTTGAGCAGCGAAGTCGGATCGTTGGGGAGTTTATGTCTTCGTATGGTAGCGGAAAATCGCAAAGTGAGAAACGGGAAATTTTCGGAATGGTCACTATACCATGGGGTCAAAACTTCAAGGTCACACAGAATTTGCAAGGGTCAACCGATTATCACCAAAATCTAATCGATTCTTTCCTGTCATTATCCAAACATTCCCTGAACATTTCGTGCAAATCCGTTTACCCGTTCTCTTGTTATCTTGTACACAAACAAACAAACAAACAAACAAACAAAAAAACAAACAAACAAACAAACAAACAAACAAACAAACAAACAAACAAACATACGGAACCCTTTACATAACCCCCTGCCGATTTTCATCGGCGTGGGTAAATATGAAATTTGTTCATCAAAGTACATGAAATATGTCACAGTGCCTTGCAATCACCCCTGGAACTTACGGATAAAAACTATTCTCAGGAAACAGATAATGTCTACATTGTACAGTGCACTCCCATTATAACGAAGTCATCAGGACCTTAGGTTTTCTTTCGTTACTCTGAAATTTCATTATAACCAAATGGTAAAGAATAGAAAGGAAAGATGTAATGCTCATTACTTTGGGACCTAAATTTTTGCGTTGTAATGAGAATTTCATTTCGCTTTTTAATGGGAATGCACTCTAAATTACGTTTGTTGCGACACGGATTGTCGCCCCTACACGGATTGTCGCCTCCTGCTCGGGGCGACAATCCGTGACGGGCGTTGGCGGCACGGATTGTCGCCCCCGTCACGGATTGTCGCCCGCCCTCGAAGCACATTTTGCTGGGTAATATCGTTCTGGACATAATCATTGAAATACTAACACATAACTTACATGGCTACATCCATGCAAACATGGCATGTAAAAAGTCATGGTGAGGTTTCAAGGAAGTGTGTATGTGCGCGTGCACATGATAATTTAGTGTCCGTTTGTGCGTGTGTGTGTGTGTGTGTGTGTGTGTGTGTGTGCCGATGGAAGCGTATGCCGATGGAAGCGGACGTGTAGCTGCTTAGCTCCTCAGCCGACGCCCCAAAATGTCACTTTTTACACATCTTGCTTAATTTATCAACGGAATTGATTTCATCTATGTTTGGATAATACGCCATTTTAAACGCTTGCTTTGCATATCGGCCAAGTTTCCGGAAATTTTGTGACAATTTGATGACACAAACTGAGTTGTAGTAAGCTTGAAGTTATACGCAGCAAAGAGAAGCGGCCATGATGACTCGCACGAAATCCATAGCAAAGAATAAGTCAGCGGGCGGCGCTGGAATGGAAGCCGCTGCACATGGCGCCACTGGATCGGAAGCCGAGGACTCGGCCGAGGAATGCATGGCCCCGCCCAGTCAGCTGGACCAGCCCACCCTCAGAGACCTGCATCAGAGTATCGTGGATTCCAAGAACTTTCTTACCACGAAATTAGACAAGATTTCGGCTGATGTGGTAGCCATCAATCAGAAGTTTGAAGAACTTAAAACCACTGTGGATTTTAACTCAAACCAAATCTCAGACATTGAGAAGAAAAAGTTGCCGGAGTTAGAAAAATCGCTTCAGACAAAGATTGCGTTATTAGAGGAGAAAATCATCTTAATGGAAATCCATAATAGGAAATCTAACCTGCTATTTTATGGATTAGAACAAACGGAAGGAGAAAATGTGTTTGACGTGCTTCAAAAGGCTTTCGTGGCCCTTGGAGTTGATGCCTCAGCGGCCTCCGGAATAGCGTTAGCCAACGCCCATAGGCTGCCGAGGAGGGAGGATGGTTCCCAAGCTGCCCGGCAGCCGCCTGTTCCTATCATCGCCCGATTCGCTTTTATGCACGACAGAAACCGGATCTTAGCGGCCTTTGAAGACAAGCAGAGGAGGCGCACGAGGGATACCGCCCAGCCTGGAACGTCCGCTAAACCCCAACCCCCAGCCCCCAACCCCCAACCGCGGGTTACCGTTCGGACGGACCTGCCGCCCAGCATGAAAGCCCGTCGCGCAATGCTCGCCAAAGAAGCGTACAAGCTCCGTAAGGAAAAAGGCCTCGCAACCAAGATTTTTGTGAAGGGAGTAAGTGTCATCCTGCAGTGGAAGGAAAGAGGAACAACCAGATGGAATGATTTTACGGATTAATTACATCAATGTGTGAGTAGATAACATCTTTAGCACCAATTGGAACATTCATTTTCATGCAGCTTTCCATAGTTCATATTATTGCGTGGTAACTGAATTACTGAAACTTGAAAGCAAATTTTACACTTGGAAGGAATAAGGCATTGCAAGTGAGGCTTAATCTCTATGAATAGTAGTTTGTATGATCTGAAAATTTCATCATGAATATGACTAAAAATTGATTTTTATTAATTGGATTAAAATGGCAGTGAATTTGATGTGAATATATGCAGAGATTAAAAAAAAAATATATACATAGAAACCAAGTTGGGAGTCACCATCTACTATTGAATAGGTGCCTGTCGAAATTTGCATTTTTTTTTTCAGATATATTATGGTGTTGCTTTATTTTATTTAATTTTGACACAAAGTTTAACTACAATTTGCCGAGTCATGACAGCGCCAGACTGGTAAACCCCACTGCCACAGACTCACTTTGAGAGTCTGCATGTATGTATCCTTATTTCTACTACCAACAATGTGTTCTGTAATTTAGGCCGACTTATTTTACTAACCTGGTTATGCCTTAATTAAATCTATAACTATTATAAAAGGTGTGGAATAGAGAAGTCTGGATTTGAGCGAGGATCAAGACCGTAAATATTCTGATTGGATGTAATGAGATAGATTTTTAGATAGACGAGCAGTTGGTTTGCGGGCATAACCGTTATTAAGTATATTTTGTTGGTAAATCTCCAATTTTTGTACCCAAGGAGCTATTTTGAATGAGTTCATGAATATGAATACAAAAAATGGATCTCCAAAGTAAATTGGGTCATTGAATTATAGTTTTTGCTTTACGGAAGTTTTGAAAACACACAGTTTCATGGAGTACCTTTTTGACATAACCATCTTCGACTGATTTTATTTGTGTGTATAGCAAGCAACTAACTGCGTATGCTGATTATTCTTCCTCTTGAGAGAAGGCGAAGAAATATGTTGATAATTATATGATCACTTTTCTGTATTAAATTGGGCTGCATAACATGCATCCTGCATGAGGTCTTTATTATACTCTGAACTGTCACCAAAATGGCCAAATAATGATATTGGTAGCTAGACTGTGTCAATATGTCTATTTCAAAAGAAAAGAAAGGAAAAAACCCTTTCTGGGTTTTTTCTTCTTTTTTTTCTTCTTTTTTTTTTCTCTTTGATTCACACTTCACCTCGAGAAAATTCAGGTTTGACTCATACTTGACTGGTCTTTATTTCAATAGGTCGATCATTTGGGATCCATGTTGGGATGCGAGCGATGCAGGACTTTGCATTGGAATGTTGATAGCATTGTTGAAAGCATTGTTGCCATGCTCTGGCGCTCCAATCTGCATCCTTACTTTAACTGCATTCTAAATGCTTGTCCTGAAACACTTTTATAGATATCTGTTTATAATACCAAATTTCGTTAGAATACTGAGGCATAATCTCTACGTTCCTTATCATTTTTTTTTCCAGGACCTTGATAAAATATGTGCTTTTTTGACAAAATTGTATAGAATCTGATACTTTGTATAATGCTTTTGATTCAAATTGGCACTTAGACCAGAGTGGCATGTATTTGAAGGACCTATAGACAGAAGCTGTTTAGCCAAAGAAAGCGACTATAATATACTTTGCATGTTTATGTAAGTACACATTCTTGGAAGTGGAATGGTTACCCATCAGGACAATTGATATTCAAATGAAATCATGTTTAACATAACAAAAGTTATAAGTTGTTATATGTGTAGGAGCAATGTGATTTGGTCCTATTTAGTAGGTACAACTAATACGTGCTGGTTACAATGTAGGTCCCAGGTGCATGCCTGGAATGTATTTGGGAGATGGGTCGGTCGAATGACTCCAGCCCGACTAGAAAGGTTCAATTGGTAAATTTGAGACCCTGGAAACGCACATATCTCTGTCAACCTTTTATTAGTGTGCATCCTTTAGGTGAAAATGTGCATGAAAAGATTGATGCATCATGAACTACAGCAGTGTATGTGTGCAAAGGTATTGCAACTGTAATTCTTGGCACAGGGATGGCGGGTGAATTTTTTACTTTTTTTTTCTTTTTTTGTATTCAACCAACTTGTGCCTGAAAGTGTATTATACATTAATATTGAACTGATGTATAATGGGCAACCATAAAAATGTAACTATTGTTTAGATTTGAAAAAAAAACGGTAATGACAGTGCGACTGGGTGTCATTCTTGATAACCCAGGTTATGTATAAAACACAAGCTCACTGGGTGTACCTCACCGATGAGAGTGTGTTTGTGTAATTATGATTTTGTATTGCATGTTGGTTTTCTTTTATATAGAGGGCAGATGTTTAATGAATTTTACATTTTGCATTTCAATGCGGCACACACCCAATGGTTGACTCTGCAGTTGTTTGCCCCTTTCTGTATAATACTCATACCCCCGTTTACTCAGTGCGGTACTGGGCGGAATTTGTAGTGCATCTGATGTGACCGTGCACCTCGGGGTGAACATGGGGTCGCACACGCTGTTTTTTTGCGTGGGGACTGAAAGTGAGTGGGGTGGGTCGGCTTGGCCGGACTTGATTTTTTCATGAGGGAGCGGGTCTTCTTTTGCATCATGCTAAAATTTGGTATCGTGGGAAGGGCAGGAGGGTGTGTTTTTGGCGGTTTGTCTCGAACATTTTTGGTAGAGTGATGTGATTGGGTGTGTTTTTGGAATCCCTTTTTCATTTAACATCTAACATAACAGAACAAAGTCTATTTGGTTTGAGTTGTACATCTTTAAGGCTTAGGGTCTGCTCTTTCAGAGTGGGGTCTTATGTGGAAACTCATGTTCGCGACTTTTTGTTTTTGTTTTGAGGTGCAGAGTCACATATTTTATTTATTGCGATTTATTTCGATTGGAAGGACATTATAAATTAATTAGTTTTTCCTTTGTTCTGCTGGTTGAAATACATGTATTGTTTTAAAAAATATTTGCTATTGGAAAGGGTTGACGTACTTGAATATCATAATGAGATTTACTTCATTGCGGTATATAAACTACGTCATTACCATGTCCTTCACTACTATGCGGGTTTCGACTTTCTTTCTATTATCTAAGATTTTATGAGGTTTAGTTTTGCAACTGTCATAAGCTATCTAGGCTATAGGCAAGATACTCATAAAAATGAAAATTTTGTTGGGGCGGGTAGGCTGAATGTCAATGCAAGTCTGCATATATCGCCACTCGCCAGCTACATATAGTTTTTTTTTTTTCCACTTTTTTTTTCCTCAATTTATTGGCTGGGTTAGGGATCGGTATCTAGGGATATGGATAGGGCGTGGTTGAGGTATGTTAGATGTTGTGTGTTTGGAATGTTTGTACCACATGTGCAGTTGGAAGGAGACATAGGTTCCTTTTCTGTGATGGTTCTGCTATTTGCTCGCACTCAAACTAATTACATGTTTATACAAATCAGCTTTGCTCTCTTTGTACTCACAACTCGTTGGAAATTCTTGGAGAGGCCTGAACGGGAACGCATGGGAGAGGACTTTGTATTATTCATGTCTTGTACCAATGCACGCTTTATCATTCATAATGAGAATCTAGTTATATAATGGAAACAAATGAGCATCTTACGTTAATTTCTTTGAATGTTCGGGGAATAAGGGATAGGGCTAAGAGGAATAACATTTTTGCATGGTGTAAAAGCAAAGGAAGTGACATTGTTTTTCTTCAAGAAACTTATAGTACTGTTGATGTAGAGGAAAGGTGGAGCTCAGAGTGGGATGGCTCAATGTTTTTCAGCCATGGATCAAACCATAGTAGGGGAACTTTAGTTTTGTTATCCCCAAATTTAAAGTTTAAATTTGAGAATGTTTTATTAGATAAAGATGGGCGTTATATATTACTGAAGGGAGAACTGAGAAGCGTGAAAATATTAGTAGGTAATTGTTATTTCCCAACTAGAGATAAAGAAAAAACACAGTTTGAATTTTTGGATAAGCTAAATACTAAGATAGCGGAATTGTATGATCCTTCTCAGTTAGTAGTTTTAGGGGGAGATTTCAATATACTCATGAATGGAAAATTAGATTATATGGGGCAAAAGAATATTATAAAAACTAAGTTTAATGAGAAATTGGAAGAATTTTTGAGAAGGTATGAGCTAGAAGATGTGTGGCGAAAAAGAAACCCGGATAAAAGGGAATTTACTTTTAGGCAAAAGTGGCCAATCGTTCAAAGTCGTTTAGACTATTGGTTTTTTTCCTCTAATGCACTTAATTTGGTTAATAAGTGCGATATCATTACGTCAATTACACCTGATCATTCTTGTATTTTGTTACAACTTAAGAATCTAGCAGATAAATTTTCATTTGGTAAATCTTATTGGAAATTTAATAATAGTTTATGTGCAGATCTTGAGTTTGTTAATATGTTGAATGAGAAAATTTATCAATTAAGGGAACAATTGATTCCAGAAATCCAGGATAAATTACTTTTTTGGGATTTTTTAAAGATGAAAATGAGAAATATTATAATCAGTTATTCGAAGGAGAAGGCAAAACGAAGGAGAAAGGAAATAGAAAAGTTAGAATCAGAAATAAGTCATTTACAAACTCAATTATTGACTTTACCTGTAAAATTTATAACGGATGAAATTGAAGAGAAAAAAACAGCACTAAACAATTTGTATGATTATTCTCGCCAAGGTCTGAGAATCAGGTCAAGAGCAGAGTGGTATGAAGAGGGAGAACAGAAAACACAGTATTTTGAACAGTTGTTGAAATCTAAGAAAAGGAAAAGTGTTATTAAAGAAGTATACAATGAAAAGAAAGAAATAGTGTCAGATAAAAATGAGATTTTGAAAATTATTAGAATATTTTATGAAAAATTGTATTCTGCTTGTGATATCCTTGAAGATGAAAAGTTGATGTTTTTATCTGGTATTCCCAAATTAAATGAAGAAAGTAGAAATTTATGTGAAGGTGAAGTAACTAAAAATGAATGTTATGAAGTTTTGAAGGAAATGAAAGTTAATAAGTCTCCGGGAAATGATGGATTTACTGTGGAGTTTTATAATACTTTTTGGCCAGTTTTAGGAGATATTTTAGTTGAAACGCTAAATGAGGCATATAATAGGGGGGAACTGTCTACATCTCAAAAGCAAGGAGTAATTACACTTATAGAGAAGGAAGGTAAAGATGGTATGTATGTTCAAAACTATAGACCTATTACTTTGTTAAATGTTGACTATAAGATTTTATCAAAAATATTAGCTAAAAGGATTCAAAAGGTGTTACCGGAAATTATTCATCATGATCAAGTAGGCTATATGAAAAACAGAAATATCGGAGAAGCTGTAAGAATAATAGATGACATTCTTTTTCATGCATTGGAACATCCTTGCGGTTATCTAGTTGCGGTGGACTTTGAGAAAGCATTTGATTCGGTAGCGCATATCTTTTTATTTAAAATTCTGCAATTATTTGGTTTCGGGAATTCATTTCAATTTTGGGTTAAAGTCTTGTACACGGATATCAGTAGCTGTGTTATGAACGGTGGAAACTCAACGGGGTACTTTAATATCAAACGGGGTGTGAGGCAGGGTGATCCTCTGTCTCCATATATATTTTTATTAGCTATGGAAACTTTAGCTGGAGCTATTAGAAAAGATAAGGATATTAATGGAATTAAATTTGGTCAAAATGAAATAAAACAAATTTTATACGCGGATGATATTTCTTTGTTTGTGAAAGATGAGGGTTCAATTAAAAGGTTACAATTTTTATTTGATGAATTTGGGAAAATAAGTGGTCTCAAAATAAATAAAGGGAAGACTAATTTCTTATGGCTTGGGGAGGAAAAAGATAGGCCAAATATTCATTTGTTTGGGAATTTTGTTCAAGAAATCAAAATATTAGGAATTTATTTTTCCTTAGATGTTAAGGCAAAAGAGAATTTAAATTTTAAAGAAATATTAAGTAAGATAAAAAGTCTTTTAGGATGGTGGAAAGAAAGAGATTTAACACTTATGGGAAAAATACATCTTATGAAAACATTCGCCTTGTCAAAATTGAATTATGTAGCATCACTTATTGTTGTTCCTCAGTGGGTATTTTCAGAAGTCGAAAAAATTACCTTTGATTTCTTATGGCATGGCAAAGACCGTATAAAGAGAAATATTATGTATCAAGATTATGAATTTGGGGGTTTAAGAATGACGAACTTTCGGTTATTTGTTAAGGCACAACGTATTATGTGGCTAAAACGCCTTCTATATGGAGAAAAAGAAGTTGGGTGGAAATTATTTTTTGACTTCTGTTTTAGTACTGTAGGAGGTAGATTCCTGTTTATGTGTGACTTTGATTCATCTATTATGACAGATAATGTACCACCGTTTTATTCGGAAATATTGAAGGTTTGGCTCGATATCTATAAATATAGACAATTGGAAAATGAGGTTGTAAATCCAATAATATTTAATAATAGGAGTGTACGCATAACAGGTAGGATGTTTTTTCATAGAGATTTATTTGATGCAGGAATAATTACAATACAAGATATATTAGATAACGGTCATTTGAGATCTCAGTCACATTTTCAAAGCTTGGGTCTTGGTTTTAAGGTAGAAGAATTGCTTAAACTGAATGATATATTTAATGCTATACCCCAGAAATGGAAGGATTCTATGAGAGCAGGTACACTTCAGCAAGTTGATTCCACAAACTTTGACTTAAAATTGATTTTTTCTGGTCAGAGAGTAAATTTGCAAGTTTTAAAATCGAGAAAAATATATGAGGCTATGGTGGAAGATTTACAGTCATCTTATGTTTTACAAATCAAAGATGACCACAGTAGCTATGATTATACAAACAAAGAAATAAAAGATCTTTTTATTAAACCGAGTAAGTGTACATTGATAAGAAAATATAGAGAATTTCAATTTATGATGTTACATGGCGTAGTTTACACTAAGGAGCGTTTAATGAAGTTTGGTTTTGTAACAGACAGCCTTTGTTCCTTCTGCCAACATGAGCCTGAAACTTATCTGCATTTATTTTTACACTGTGTTAAAGTGAAACCGTTATGGGAATTCATAATTAATTATTTTGATATAAATGAGTTAAGGAATATGAATTGGAGAGATATATTTGGGGGAATTTCTGGTTATTCAAATAGATCAAAATGTGTAAATACTTTGATTATCTTAACAAAATACATCATTTTTAAATCTAGAACGGGAAATAAGTTACCCACTGGAGAAAAGATGCAAAAGATTATTGTTGAATTAATAAATGAGGAAAAAATCCTTGCGACCAAGGCTGGGAAGCTACATGTACATTTACAAAAATGGGAATATTTTGAGACTTCGTTGAATAAACCAGTCTGAAGCTACGTGCAACGTCTGTGACTTTTAAGAAAATAGTAATGTTTCCATAGTATTCCACTCTTTCTTTTCTTCATTTTTTTCCCTTTCCTTCATTCCTCCTCCTCTTCTTCTTCTTCTTCTTTTTTTTTCTCTTGTGTTGTTTTGTATTTTCTCCCCCTCCTTTCCCATGCGTTCCTGTCAGCCTGTTGGCGGGCTGATTATATAACTATATTTACTATATTGTGATGTGTAGGCAAGAGCAGTTAACCAAATTAGGTGCATGTGTATGTGTGTGTGTATGGGTGTGTTTGTGTGTGTTTGTGTGTTGCATGTGTACAGATAGGGGTGGGGGAGGAAACAGGAAGGGAGGGAACTGGTGGGGGTGGTCATAGGGACTCAGTAAGGGATATGAGTTAGTAGGTGTATGGGCGGGTATTGGTTGATAAATAATATGGTTCCATTATTTATTACTGTATAATTTTGCTGCATAATTCATTTCGATGATTATTAAGATTAATGCTAGAAGAATTGAATTATCACTGTTAAATTTAAGCAATTTTTTTGAGAGCATAGGGGAAGTGACTGTATGTAAATTGATAATTGTTCATGAAAATGTAATTTTTGTTATGTCATTATGTACAGCAATAGCAAATTTGCTATTATGATCACAAATGTATATTTTCGTCATTTCAATTGTAGCAAATGAAAATTGTTATTTTTTTTCTATTACTTTGAATGGAACAGAATAAACATCGTTGAAAAACAAAAAAAAGTGTGTGTGTGTGTGTGATGGAAGAATGTGTTTATTATGTCAGTTTTTTGCGTATGTGTTTTTTAGCTGCGCGTGGGGAGGGATACATAGTAAGCTGTTGCTGGCATAAATGTTGATATTGATTTTATCAGCAGCTTTGAATTTGATGAGTTTGTTTGGCAGATTTGTATATGAATTCGGAGTGGAGCTTGCGTGCGGGCGGATGCTGCTTTTCTGCATACGGTCCATTATGTCTTATTTATCAACATTGGGAAATCGTTTCATCAGGAAGGAATGTGGTATCGGTTCGGGTGTGCGTCGGTATGTGGGAAGGGGGTTACATTTCGTTATTGCAAAAGTTTGTTATTCTGAAGGCTCATTCGTCCGAAGGCTCATTCGTCCGAAGGCTCATTCGTCCGAAGGCTCATTATTCCGAAGGTTCGTTATTCCGAATTTCATTTTTGGATCAACGAACCTCTAGGTATAGGGAATTGTGTGTTTCGGATAAATGAAGCCTCGGAAAAAACGAAACTTCGGAATAACGAACCTTCGTGTGTGTGTGTGTGTGTGTGTGTGTGTGTGTGTGTATGTATTTGGGTTGGTGAATGTGGGTGTGGGATGATTTAGGTTTTGTTTGATCAGGGGTTGGTGGGTTGGGGATTGGATTTGAAGAAGGATAGTTATAAATGGTATGACAGATGTTGGTAGGATTTAATATTTAGGATAGATGTAGGCCCTAGATTTGTTTCGGTTGGGGAGGGGAGGGGGTGGTCGGGTTTTTTTATGACTGATTTCATTCTAGATTTGTGTAATGTATTTGTGTTTTTTATGTATATGCCCTTGTAAGTAAGAAGGTGTTACATGATCCAAACCAATGTATTCAAGGAATATAGGTTTGGTAGGGCCCTACATGTCAAAACTTTCTCGTGAAGAAATTGTTAGTAGGGTTGGTCTATAATCGAGTTATCTATGTTGAAGTGAGATTATTTGTGGTATAGATTGACAAGTGGATTTGTTTGTGTTTCGAATTGCCATTTGTAACTTTTTTTGTTCATGTTACACCCAGAATGGGTCGATTTATGAATGATTTGAATGAAATCAATAAATATCAAGGAAAAAAAGTGTTGTTGGTTTATTTGCATTATGAGGATTTGTTTGAGTGTTTGTTGATGTTTGTTTGTATTACGTATGTATTAGCGGTGTGCAATGGCAGTTCGTTTGTGCTAAAATCAACCAACGATTGACAAATTTTTTACGGCGTGTGGAAATTATTCGCTCATGCATAAAGCATGCCAAACCTATTCTGGGAAGAATAGTGGTATGGACGTTCTAGTTTATAAGACTGATGGAAGAAAATGACTGCAGTGAAAAATAGAACAAAGACAAATAACATTTGGGGAGGGTACCTCCCTCGTATGTATTTTCTCTCGGTCTCTCTCTCTCGCCTTGCCCGCCTCACCGCTGATATTGGTTGACACACCCTTACTATTTTTAGATCAACGCTGGTGTGAATTTTTCAAACACGTGCTCATACACTCTGAAGGCGTTTGTATTGCCACAGTAGCGCCACTATATTCCACATACACACGTAAGCATACAGGCACACGTATACACACAGACAAACAAACCACTACCACTATACAACCACCACACATGCACAGTTTCTACATATTGTATTATTATACTCCAAACACACAACAAATCATACACATCATATATCATGCAGCTCACAATACACACACACACACACACACACACACACACACACACACACATACGCATAACTTACCAGTCATACCCATCCCACCAAAGCTTAACACCGGAGGAACCACCCCGAGCCCGGGGCGACAATCCGTGACGGGGCGACAATCCGTGTCGCAACAAATTTTTTGCCAGCACGGATTGTCGCCTTCGAGGTCAAAAACTGGGAACTGCGACAATCCGTGCCGCCAGCGCCCGTCACGGATTGTCGCCCCGAGCAGGAGGCGACAATCCGTGTAGGGGCGACAATCCGTGTCGCAACATACGTTCATGAAACAAAGTTCTGGTACAGTGGACTCCCGTTATAACGAAGTCCTCGGGACCGGCAGTTTTCTTTCGTTATATTGGTATTCCATTATAACCGAACAAACAAACAATAGAAATACATAGAGTGGATGACATTGCAGCCCAAATTTTTACTTCATTATAACCGGACTTTTGTTATAACCATGTTCGTTATAACGGGAGTACACTGTAGTAATGCATTGCTTGACAGAAAAGTAGAATGCATGTGTAAGTACATGCATGGAAAATTTCTTAAATATGAAAATAACATATCTCATTCATGCAACTCATTCAAGATGTGAAAGCCCTTATACACACACAAACACCAAAACATTCATGGACATTGCATACCATATTTGGTGGTACAAGCACAAATACATTCATTCACATTTACACTGCAAAGAAAGAAATTTTTTGTGGCATGTAATTTTGCAAATCTTGGCTCTCCCTAAATTTGCAAAATTAAAAATGCACAAGAAAAAATTTCTTGTTTTACAGTAAGCCAGCACATTCTATCTCAATGGCCCACTATCACAGTGCCTGATCAGCCCTGTTCCATATTATCAAACAAGTACAATGTATGTTTGAAATAAGATGTTGTAATATTAATTGACAGCAACAACATCCAGTAAAAAAAAAAAAAAAGATCAGTTTTGCCTGGCTGAAAAGGCTATATAAAACATGTGTTAGATCTGCATCATTTTTTTTAAGTTTATGTAACAGGGCCAAGGACTGAAGAGCATTTCAACAGATTGAAACAAACACCACACAAGACAATATTACTCCAAATAATTTCAAAGTAGTCTGTGTGTTGACATCAAAATAATTTTCCCTCCAATAAATTTAATCTTCATCATTGTTTCCCCCCACCCAAACCCTCATTATCAGACATAATTGGCATCTTTAATAATAAACATAACTTATAATCCTTACTCAGTAATAAACAAACCAATAAAAAATAATAACAACAAGAGAAGTGAAGCCAAAACATAAGTATTGGAGTGATAGCTTGGGCAATGGCTTGAGAGCTCTTCTCACACACATATTCAGCTATGATACAAGAATAGTACCATCTATTACATTTCTGCAGGTTGCCATTGCAAAGTCGAATAGTTGCACTACGTGGCTACAATCGCAGCACATTATACCAAACTACATTTTACTACGGACAAAGGAAAAAAAAACTAGATACACTTTCATACAGATGTGATGTTAGTCTTGCTAGAAAAGTATGTTAAACCATCAATATGTCTTATCAAAATCAATTGTTACATTCACAGTCGGTGAAATCATAGCAACATGCATTCATGGTATACAAAATTAAATCTATTCCTACTTCCACAGCTGTCTGGCTGCAAGATTTCTTTAGATGTTTCGAAGGTATGCTCTTATCTAACAACATAAATCATTTGCATTCCAGGAATTCAAACATCCATTCCAACTACACATCAGTTATAAGTGGATTTCTTCACTGGCCAATCAACAGTTGCTTTAATATCAGTTATTGGACAGTCAACACAACCGTAGATAAAAAGTAAGTTGCTCTTGAGTCATCTGTAATAATACATGTGAACATGAACATCAGTTCTTAACTTGCAATCAAACTTTTTGCCTGGAAATCACACAACACATCCAACCTGACCCCCACCCCCTAAAAAAGCAATTTATAACAGAAAATGTGATTACATATATATATAGCACTAAGACAATTGCAGGTGAGGTTCAGTGTTGTATGCATATTGTTTCGATAAACTAATAAATGATCATAGACTGGTCGATATTCTTCCGTTTGTAAGTGACTGTCTATACAATGTAGAGTTGAGATTTAACGGAATATCATAGGAAAAAAAAGCATGATGCGAACTTGTAACAACTGAAGTGATGATAAAATGATTGCTTGTCAACAGTTTCAAAAGACATACAGACATGACCAAATTTACTACTGTATCAGACAGAAAACACTACAATGAAGTCTGGAATAAGGCATGAAGATGTGTGATCTCCACTAGCTTATTTCTCTTCTTCCTCTTCCTCTTCATCAGACTCTGCAAGAGGAAACAATTGGAAATGAAGAAAGGATTATTCCAAAAGATGAACGACAATATAACAAAACATTAAAAGCTAAAAAGCACTACATACTCATACCATGACCACTAAAATATCTTACACCGATCTGCAAACTATTACACAAATCATTACACATTCAAAGTGGAATATTTTATTTCTTTCCATAATTACTGCTGTTATTGTAAAATCTTGGCCTTTGACCTCTTAAATCAACATCTAAATACACACAGTCTGACAGACTAATGATATGAGCAAAGCAAGTGGAAGCTCCACAGCAAATGTGGGACAGAAGCATGCTGATATTAACAAACTTTCATCTTGTCAGCACGAATGTACAAATATTCCTTCATTTCCTCCTATTGTTATCATCAAATTTTTCATGACGGCCATTTCTCCTAGATCAAGTTGGAAAATAATTGTCCTTCATTAAAACAAACAAACAAATAAACAAACAAGAGACCCCATGGGTCTAGCACTCATATGAGCAGCACCCTTCACCTTCATGGCATTCCACCTGAGGCAAACAATTAACTTAAAACAATTTAAGAATAAAACTCCATATTCAGGGATTGCTGTGTGGCTGCTGGGCAACATGCTTCCAATTTGGGATTTTGGGGATACACTCTTGGGGCCCCCTGGGGTCAATAGGGTGCACCACCACCATTTGTACAAACTATAATCTCCTCTCTCCATTAATTAATGTTCAGTCAAAATTCAGTCACCAGTTTAAAATTGAGGTGAAATGTGAAAAGGATTATGCACAATGCAAGACAGATGCTGAACACTGCAACATATCACATAAGCTTAAAGTGTTGCTTGAATTTGGAAGGAAGCTCATACAAACCTTCTTCAGCAGTATTGAGCCATTCGACAAACTTTTTCATCTGTTCCTTGAAGTGCGCCTTGCCTTTGGGGTTATCATTGCTGTTGTACCACTTCAGAATCTCGTCCTCTGACAGAATGTCGGCTGCAAGCAGTGAAAGACAGAAGGGTGATTAAAATACTAAAAATTCCCTGAAATTCAGGGCCTGAAACTGGACACTGTAGAACCCTCTATGACTTTGTGTTGCCTTTTCTTTCACTGTAATCAAAGTTTACATGTACAAGGCAAAAGATAAATCCTTGTCACACAACAATGAGACTTACACAGACAAGCCTTCATCCAGAGTAATTGCTATATGATACAAAGTGATCACAGTAACAGAAAATTCCTAATATACTGAGCTGAACTTCACATCTAATATGACATACAATCAGGGACACACTATTCAAATTGATCTGGCATGAGCCGATATTACATTTATCACTATTATTTGTTTCATTTCGCTTTGTTTTGTTTTGTTTTATTTCATTTATTTATTCATTTATTGTATATAAAATGGAAAAGCTTTGTGAATCAAGAGTCATATAAGATACACATATTCATTTCATTTCAATTATAAATGGAAAAGCTTCATGAATCAAGGGGCATATTAGATAAACATTTTCCTGCAAAAGCATTTTAATGTTATCAGAACTTTACTATCCTTCATTGCACACAATCAAGACAATTCCTTCTATAGCATAACAATGAATAAAGTAGAAAATCCCACTGCATATAATCATATAAATTGTGCATTTCCTTGCCCTTACTAACCCTATAACACTTAACAGTAATGAGGACAAGATCTAACATCACTTAGAATACTGTAAAACATGATATATTCGCGGCATGAAATTTTCGCGAATTGGAGCCGACAGCCTTTTTCGTGGCATGAAATTTTCGCGAATTGCCACTGGCGTTCAATGCATGTAGTGTAGACAAAAACTTTCGCGTGCATTTTAATTTTGCGAATTTTGGCGCTCGCGAAATTCGCGAAATTAAAATGCACGCGAAAATTCCTCGTTTTACAGTATTACCTTGGTAAAGCCAAGTGACCATCTTTGTGAAGACCTTGCGCATGACAATGTTCGTGTGACAGTACTCCTAAGACACAAGAAGAGAGGACAAAGGTTGAGTGATTACAAAAACCTGCGAACTACAATACAATGTATATGAATTCTCCCCTTACTACAAAGACACGATACATTTCTGTGAAACCTTCAAGAAGTTATAGTGCATCATATTCAACTGGATTCTGTGTACGAATGGAAGAAAATAACAAACCAAACGATACAAATATCAGCACCAGTGCTGGAGACTAGCTCAAAATCAATGGGCATGGATCATTAACAATTTCTTCTGAAGATAGGTTCTGTAAGTGCTCTGTTATGAAAGCAGTGACCAATACCTCATTTCACATCAAAGTATCCCCACATCTACTAATTAAAAACGACAAAACTCCTTGAGAATTCTTATATTTCACTTGACAAATTGATTTTTTTTTTCTTTTCAATCTGCTACAATATTACTTTCTCAAGATGTCCTGTATCTACTACAAGAGCAATCTCGTTATGCTACAAAGAACTTGGTTCCGTCCAAGAGAAAATTCCTCTAATATCTGCATTTTGATTGTTTAACTTACTTGCATCTTCAGCAGCAGTTCAGCTTCTGTGCGGTTGTGGGTGACCAAGGTCTTGAGAAGAGGTATGTATTTCTGTTAACACAAACAAACACAAAAATAGACCACAATGACTACGGTTTCATAGGGAATTTTTTAATCCTTCTTGCCTTTCATACAAATTTCCAAAGTTACATCTGCCAAGTCTTCTGATTACTCAAAATGCAAATATAACATGAAAACCTAGTTCTTGCTTGAAGTTTTTTTTTCTCTCTTTCATAAAAAGAAAGGGAAGAGTTATATAAACACATTTAAATCTTGCATAATTGGCAGTAATAAAATGGTAATATTCCATTTCTACCATGTAAGAAGTTACATATCACTAATAAGTTTGATGCTGCTGCATACTTGTACTTCACTGCCGCACAGCTTGGTTTTCGATGGTGGATACAAACTGTATTGTGATTGACTTACAAGCAGTGTTACCTACTGGATTTGCATGTAAATTCTTAGTTTTTGTCACTGTTATGCGTGGAAAAGTCATGCCTTTACAGTAATTTAGCTACAAGTCAATTAAAAGAAAAACAACCATAGATTTGTCAAACAATTTACATAAAAACAAAGCTTGGCATTTTCTCTATAACTAATAACTAACTATCATTTTAGCTTTACAGAAATCTATAGAAGTAATGTAGGTTTGAAAGCAGAATGTTTTCTCAAAGCATGACAACGTTGGTGTCTCAGAATAATATGGCACACAGGGGGTTTCCATCATGGCACATAAAGAGTTCAGCAAAAAACACAGACCTTGAAACACCGTCCCACTTGTTCAGGAACCAGATCCTCCTTCTTGGGCCATTCATTGGAGTTCATCACCACTTTGAATACCTGGAAAAGAGCAAGAAATACTTTGTCAATTGCCATGGACACATATGCACTCAAACACTACACTGGCATCGGGAGCTTTTTTCACTCCGCCACTTGAACTACCTATCTCTCCAAGTAGTCAAATAACATTTTGAGGACTTAAATAATAGCACAGGCAGATACCCACTTAACTTTATATGACCAAACACAAATCTAACAATTGCAATACATATCTTTTTTTTTTAATGACCAAAAGTGAACATGTTTGGCAATTCCCTAATCACATACAAGCACAACTATGCGTAGGAGGGAAATCAAGAAGCGCTTGAATTGTTTCATTTTTTTAATGTGACTGCTAAAAGAGACAATGAATGCTTGTGGGCAGGCAACCACAGGACCAACAGCTTCAAGTCGCCTCTACAGGACTGCACAATGATGATGAAGTGCCTTGCCTAGGGCACACCAGTTGAAGCCAGGGGACTTGAACCATGGACCTTGTGATTCATAGTCCAGGACATATTCTGCAAAGTAACAGCCCCTCATTCAAAGTTCAAAGATCAAACTAACAGCAATTAAAGGCACATGGTCCCGGTGGTTTAGTCAAATGCGTACGCAGGCGCACGGCGAAAGTTTCCTATAGAGACCTACGCTTTATCGACTCCTCTTTAGCGCTTACGCGGTGACCCATTTCCCCCGAGTCCGAAGAAGTCCGATCCACTGTAGTCAGTGGTCCGATCACAGTTCGGTTCATGATTCGGCTGAGGAGGATGACAGCCTGAGCAAACTTCTTTTGTGATGTCATAATAAGAAGCACATATGCACGCACCCTGGCATTACTACAGATTGCGTGATGCGCAGACAAGACAGCGAAGGCAACGTTACTTAGCAACACCTTTACTCTTGATGACAGCTCAACTTCGGCAATTTTCATATCAATGCTAACGGTGTTCGGCAGTATCATCAACAGCGCCCTCTACACTACAGGGACTATGTGCCTTTAACCCTTTCTGTGCAAATGAGTCAAATGTTTAGAAGTATCGCACACAAACCTATGAGCAGGTATTATGATGTGGCAAGCAGAGGGTTAAATTTGAGACATGGCATTCTTGCTTTGGGCACACTACCATAAAACAGCTGGAAAAAGATACTCACAACACCAATGATGTCCTTGCCAGTGAATCCGTTCTTCTTCATCGTGTCCACGATAGTGTTCTCCATCTGTGACAAAAAGATTTATTACATGAAGTGTCAATACCCAGCCATCCTTTGAAATCTCATGTACTGATGACCATTAATCCATCTTCAGACTTAACTACTACGAATTAGACCAAGTCCATTTCATAACAAGCAATTTCAAGATATATGTGAACTATTTCATGGGACACCTCACAATTACATACTACATACAGCATACAGCACAGTATGAAACAACATTACAAAGCCCTTAAGATAGGTTACTTTTCAGTAAGCTCAGTAAACAGAGATCATACGAGTTCAGCTACAATTAGAGATGTCGGCTCATAAGCCATCCAAATAAGTTTTAGTGCAAGATTTACTTTCAAGGTAACGATGTGTCACTGAAATGATTCATACATTATTTTTTTTTTGGTTCTGTTGTTGTTGTTGCTTTTTTTTCTTCTGGAGGACAAAGGACGGTGAAATGTCACTGAAGGTCAGGGAATGATGATCACTTTATTTTTGAAAACCTTGAGGCAGCCAGAAGCAAAATGTAATCCCTGGCTGATATTTCTTCAGGAAGGAGAAGCTATTACCCTTTCTCTTAAGATTATATTACCTCTTTGATGTCTCCAGTGTCATGGATGATCTCAGACAGTTCTTGGTACAGCTCCTTCTTGCTTTCAGCATGAGCTCTTGCACGCTAATGGTACATCATGAGAGAGGAAAACAACCAAACATCCCACATAAAGGTTATTTTGGATTCTAGACTCCATAAAAGGGTAATTGGCAAAATGTTCTTAAACTTCATATGGATAATAAAACAGATGTTATCGTTTCATGAAACTGCAAAAATAATGTGCTGTTTCAATTCTTTTAGCAATGGAAACATTGGATACCTATCTATATTAAGAAAGTACAAGCATATTCCTATTAAGTGAATCTTCATTATAAAGCAAGTATCAGAAGGGATAATAAGGTTGTATTTCTGTATTTCTAAAAAGCTACTACAGTCGAACCCGTTTATAGCGACCACTGTCTATAGTGACCACCTGTCGTATGCGACCATTAAACCCAATTCCCGTAAGAGAAAAGCCATAATAACCACCCTGTCTACAATGGCCACTCTTTAGTCTCCCTTGGGGTGGTAACTCTAGACAGCTTTGACTGTACTTCAGAACATTAGTCAACACGATGAATAACACTATTTAAATCCCAGGAACACATCAATTTATAAGTCAAGCTTATGCCATGATGTCATACACAGGAAATTATCTTGTCAGGTGTTCTTCTCATGGCATGATTC
Organism: Diadema antillarum; assembly: GCF_040938485.1. NCBI lineage: Eukaryota > Metazoa > Echinodermata > Echinoidea > Diadematoida > Diadematidae > Diadema > Diadema antillarum. Next base: position 91,308 of record NW_027272196.1, on the reverse strand, counting down.
AAGTCTTATCAGATTAAATCAGTCACAAGTGACTTCCACATTACAAGTCAAGGCTCTAGATACATCACTTAAGACTTGAACACAACCACTTCATGAGAAAATAAGACACCCAGAACAAAATGCATGGGGCAATTACAACTTGCATGTAGTATTGTGCATGACGTTCCATTTCTAAGCCTTTCAAAGCCACTTGTGAGAAAACTAAGCGATCAACATAACTTCTGGTGATGTTTTGATACTCTACATTACAGGCCCATATGTTTCAGCACAGTAGCCCTGTCATATCCCACTTATCTACTAGCAATTTCCTTCAAATAAATGTCTTCTTCTGGTGTTAGAAGCGAAACACATACAAAGAGATTTCAGACATATGTACATGAAAAGAAAACTCTACTCATTCAAGATAATAAAGATTACACAGTGCACTCCCGTTAAATCGAACACGGTTGTAACGAAATTCCGGTTGTAACGAAGCAAAATTCAGGCCGCAACATTATCCACTCTATGAATATTTATAGCTTATTTGTTCTGTTATAACGAAAATTTGATATAACAAAAGAAAACTGCCAGTCCCCCAGACTCTGGTATAACACGAGTCCAGTGTACTGCAAAAAAAAAGTATGACATATTAAACCCTCAGGAACTTTACCATACAAGTTACTTTATTTGACATGCAAGCATCACACAGGATATGAGTAGCCTTTAGAGTCTCCTAAAACTATCCAATCTACTGTAAAACCAGTAATTTTTGTGAATTTTGCAAGCCTAGGTTCACGAGAGTAAAATGCATGCAAAAGTTTTTGTCTACACAATCCAGCACATGCAGTATACTCATAATTTTTTCGTGGTTAGCAATTCGCGAATGTTTCATGTGGCGACAAAGGCTGTCAGTTCCCATTTGCGCAAGTTTCAAGCTGCGAATGTTTCTGGCATTACAGTGTACACGTTGTGAAAATGAGAGAATGCAGCAGAGATTTATTACCTGGTAGTTTGCGATCTCCGTCAGGCCAGCTTCACTGAAGATGTGCTCAAAGTTGGCTTCACTCCTCTTGGAAACTGGCATGAGTTCCTAGATGTCGAGAGAGAAAATAGCCTGGTGTGTCACTCCCAAAATGACTCGAGATTTGGATGCCAGTGGAATACAAAAATATGCAACTTGGTAATCTGAGGTATATTGATTTTCTAACCCTTCAATATTGTTCACATATCCACTTAAAATCATTATTTCATGATACCTTATGAAACACAGCAAACTAAACCTGACGCTTTACTTTAATTTTTGCATCCCATCAGCCTCATTAAATCAGTTTTAGTTATGTTGACCTTCATCCACAGATGTCAGGTCAAAGGAGAACATCATTTGGGATGAGCAGGAGTCATATTCATTGGCCCTGCCATAATGCCTGTCCTGCCGAATACCTTCAATTTCTGACGCAGCAAAGAAGCATGCAGTCTTCTCCTCCCCACCCCCCTCCCCCCCCATGAGAAATATTGCACGTAATTGCGAGCTTGCTATTTTATCGCAACTCCATGTTATCTAAAATGTCGTCACAAGACAGATTTCTCATGTGTATCTGTTCATAATTCCACATTTCCCCTGAAAATAAGACGACAAATGAAAATATGCCATGTGTATTCTTGAAAGTCTACAGTGCAAAATTGTCAAGATTAAGTTCATACTCGGCAATTTTCAAAACGAATCACTGTGGGATATTTCTCTAGCCCTGTTCACTTGAAATGAATAAAAAATGCTTCCTGCTAACCTTCATGAGATGCTGAGAAAATCATAGACCCTTTGCTCACAAATACTGCTAGTATTACAACTACTATGTAAAGAAACTGAATCTACACCACTTCATTCTGTGGGTAACATTTATGTGTTCAGCACTCAAACAATTAGAACATTCTAGGAACGTGCAGACTTAAAATCTGAAACATGAAATTACAGGTTGGTGCGACATACAAAGCTGCCAAGCCTAGAATAAAAAAATAAAAAAAAATAAAAAACAAGATAAAAGAAGTCACACTGCCATTCTAAAGGAAGGCCAGAGCGCTATCCTGCTGTTGACAAGTACATAATCCAAAGTTCGGTAATCATCATAACAGCGGATATAGGAATGTCAGGAAAATACGGTCCCTGAGCAGACAGGAAAGCTACGGCTCCTACTATCTGACAGATGTGAATGCATACCAGCAGTCTGTTGTCAAGTTGCGCCTTGGTGAGTGTTGCGATGACGCTGTTCATGTCTCGCATCTCCAGCCACACAGTGAACATGTCCACAGCAAACTGTAAGGCAATGCCTGTCAAGCACGGAGATAGGAACATGCAGGGTGAGATAGATTAGGATATAGATACTACAACTGTATGTGACCCTACCTGAATAATTCATCACTGTCCAGAACAACAAACAGACTGATTGTCTACAGGCTAATTAGGAATAGGATCATGTATGAAGACTACTATTTAGATATGGTAAATGATCTGTTGACACACTGGTCATCTCTGAGGAGAGAAATAATCAAGCAACACATACACTGTTCGTACCACTGGAAAGAGCTTAATATTTCCATTACTAGCGCCAAAATAAACATAAACACAATATAAAATATCAATAAACTTACTAACAAACTTTATTTCACTTCACTAGTACAGGCGAGATTTCAATATAAAACGTTTATTTTTCAAGATATAATGACAGAAATTTTTGCACAACCCTCTCATAATCAAAGACATGAAATGAAAAACATGTGACCAACCCATCCCATTGCATTTGGTTTGTCACACAATGGATTTGGTTTTCCTCTCACAACACGGTGCTAAATCTCTACATTTGACGTTCTTCGCAGTAGGCAAGTCCTCATCACACATTCACCCTGATGACAAATTTTCAAGTTGCAAAAGATAAATATGAATGGAAAGCCACATGCAGAAACTCACCATCCTTGACAAGATGGTCATTGAAGAGGCTGGTAAGGCATTTGGCATCCACCAAGTTTCTGGCCTGGAGGACGCCAGTAATCATGGCTACCTTCTTACGCTCAATCTCTGAGAACCCTTTGAGGAACAAGAGGATCTGCACATAAAGAGAAAGTGAAGAAACACAGTGTACAGTACAGATCTTGTAGAACTTTATATCTCAATCAACTCTCTTTACACAGTATTCTAAATTAAAGACTGCTTGTTTGCATCTCTGTATTTTGAGTCTGCTACTTCTCTCCATGGTAAGGCATTTATCCCATCAGTCTCATTAAATCAGATTTTAACCTCCATTGATACATGTCAGGTTAAAGAGAAACATCACATGGGATGCACACTGCACATGAATATGCAAATTAACTGGAAGTTGATAAGAAACCAGAATAATATCCCTCATAAAAATCTACATCTTTCAAAGTTTTGTCAATTGAAAATTTGTATTGTTTCACAGGCAAAGATGTGTTAATAGCAATCATGATTGAAGGAGTAAGTCATGATTTTGATAAAGATCAGAAATGCTAACATTTTGACAGAAGATGATTCAGAATAACTGACATATTGGTTGAATGGCGAGGTTCAAGGCTGGTGAGGTGAACAGATAATACACCATGGGTAAATGACAACTGCTGCAGATTTAATCATAATGCTCCTACACTCAAGATAGGCAAAGCAGGGAAGAAAGAAGAAAATCTTTTTAAAAGGGTGATTTCTTTTTTTTTTTTGCTTTTGTTGTTTCATGCTGGCCATGGAGCAAGACATGTTTTTGTGGCTGATGCCATCATAGGCTCTGTAATTTGAAATCTCTCACCTTCTGGAGTTCATCTTGCAGTTTCTTCTCAAGGTACTTGTATCGTCTAGTCAGCTTGCTGAACACCTAAAATGCAAAAGGGCAAGTAACCATCTGTATAACCACTGATCATAATGATGGGAGCTCTCAATAGCCGCGATCACACTGGCAGAAGATCGAGAAGTTCAAGATCTGGAAGATTTGCCAGTGTGATTGCAAACTTCCTGCGTAACTTCTCACGAAACTGCCCACTCCAATTGAGGATATTTCCCCCATTCCTGCCAGACTTTTAAATATTTTTCCACTAGTGTGACCACTACTGATACTTTGCGATCTTTGCAACATGACCAGTCCACATGTTTGTGGGCGGTGCCTCTGAAGCCATTGTGATGCACAGGTGTTCATTGTTACTTCACAATAACTAGCCATCAGACAGCACACCTTTTTTTTTCTTACGAACGCGCACTAGTGACCCAAACTTCTCGACCCACAGATTGAGAAGTTTGGCTGCCAGTGTGACTGGACGAAAAAAGATTGCAATTGCGAAGACTTCACGATCTTAAACTCTTCTATCTTTTGCCAGTCTGACCTCATCTATCGTTTCTCTTATGGGCCTCAGTGATACATACACCGTTTGTATCTCTTTCTAGATACAACATGTGAAAGTCAGACTTCATTATGTAAGCATGAGCTTCCCCAATACACTTCTTAAAATCTGCATACCAGTATTCAATATCAAGTAGAATCACTCGTGGGGACTACTTTGCACATTACATTCACTGCACACTACCAGCCATATCCCGAGTGAAAGATTGTTTGATTAAAGAACATTTGTGCATTTGTGTGTTATTTTTTGGTTTAATTTCAGCTACACATGATTTGATTTTCTGAAGCAAATGCTATCTATACACATGCAAACTTCTACTGTGCTCCCATGACTCAAAGCGACAGCTTACCTCACCAAAGTTTTGCATAGCCTGGGCATTGTCTTCGGTGGTGAACACGCAGACCTCGCTGCGGCAGACCTTGGTCTTATCAGAGTCTTCAACTACTGATCCTCCAGGGGCTGTCATGGTTGCACAGGTGATGGTGGGTAAAATCAATATGAACATTTGTTGGTTTAAGACTGCATGAAGGAATGTCACATTTACCTGAAGAAACAACAATTTCATGTGTGTTTCTTAATGAAGTAGATTATAAAATGTCCGGAGATGTCAATGTTTGTAAAACTTCATTAAGCCTGTATTTATTTTCTGTAAGAACAAGCTTACAGTCTTGCCTTACAAGAAAACAGTGCATTCTGGTAAAAGAAAACATGACCTTGAAAAAATTAAGTATTCAGCACTTCACATGAATTGCCATACATTCGTAACTAGATAACAAAGAGATCATCTTTCCAATCAGTATTTTTCATCATTATAAATAATTGTAAATTCCCCCTTTTTTTTTTCTTATTCAAAGAGTTTATTTTATTTCTTTATCGTTCTCTTGCTCAGACTGCATCAATACTAGATAGAAATTGACACAGTACAGTGCTTAGAATTTAAAAGTTCAAGTACAAAGCACAAAATAAAGCACATAGAATTCACACACACACGCACACACACACACATTACAGACCTCTGATTGGAACTGTAAAGTGAAGTTCTCTTTTTACATCCCATCAGTCTCATTAAATCAGTTTTTAGCCTCCATTGCAATGAGTCAGGTTTAATGGGAAACATCATCTGGGCTTCCGTATCACTTCACATTCTGAATGTGATAACAAGAAATGCACCTACCCAGGATTCCACCAGCAAACAAAATGTCAAAGAGTGTTTCAGCATAGGACCGGTAGTTCAACTTAGAACCAGCGCCATCCAAGAATTTGGAAACTTGTTCCAAGTCGGTGCCTGCGTCGTTAAGACCTTGCAGGATGTTATCGCGGAACCCGATTGGGTCGTATTTCTCTTTTTCATCTGCAAGAAACAGAACGCATGATACAACATCTGTTAGTCAATCTTATATGTAATTTAAGTTGTCACCAAGACAAATCCATCTCAACTTGCAATCATGCAGAATGGATAGAAACACTTAGTTTCCTATTTTCCTATCCCAGAGCTAAGACTTGAAACAATGCTTGTAATGTTTAGCCAATGGTAATTGTACAAGTATGAGCTTCAGTTGGAAGCTTTGACAATTTCAAGAATATCTCCGATTGGAATTCATACATCTGTGTATATTCTCTCCAGCATTGTCTCAAGTACATACGGAAAAAAAAATGACATTAAAAGTCCACAAATGCACACTGTAGATTCTCTTGAATATTAACAATACTGTTAAATGATCAATTAAGTTTGAAATTACATTCTTCATTAATACATATTACAATACAAGAGATACTCTATTTAGAGTTTTTCAGCGTATTCATCCAGATCTTGACAATGTACATACCCCTCTTTCGGGTCCGAGTTCGCTGGCCCGTGAGCGTAGGCTTTTGCTCCTTTTGACTCATAAAGTTTTTCTGAAAGAGAATGCAATGCAAGTTTATTAGGTCAAGGTTAAAAAACCTAACATTGCTTTGACAGATTTCTAATGTACTAAAACTAGTTGAGACGATGGAACATGTATAGGCAGGTATCCTATTACCGAACAGTATCCTATTACCGAACGCGTACATTTTCAATGGAAGCCCATAAAAACAACTCGTATACGCGCGCATCCATTGTACTACGCACGCGCTGTTATCTCACAAGGGAGGCCGGTGCAGAAAATTGCTAAACTGCAGCAAATACAGTACCAATTTCAGTAATAATCGCTGAAATCTCGATGTTTGTTATTCTGCGTTAATAACATTGACCGAAAATGCAATGCCTAAATCTCCCCATACAGAGGGGGCATGTTCGGTAAATACAATACGATTTGCGTCCGTAAAAAGACACAGTTTTTGTGGAAGGGGTATTTGAAATACGGATTTTGTCAAGTGCGTGGCTTACTTTTCAAATAATACTGTTACAGCTACATTTATCAGAATTTCAATTATCTTCTGGGAGATCTTTAGCTAAATTTAAGCATAATGTTGCCCGTCTGGAGAAATTAAATAAAAATCGTTCGGTAATAGGATACACCTCCATACTGTACTGGTACACAATATATTCGCGGCATGAAAATTTTGCGGATTTGAGCCAACAGCCTTTCTCGCAGCATGAAATTTTCGCGACTTGAAACCGACATCCAATGTACATTGAGTACGGAAGAACTTTGGCGTGAATTTTAAGTTTGCAAACGTTGCTGCTCTTAAAAGCAAGGAAATAAATGACAGGAGCCGGAATCATTGACTTTGTCTTCGGTCTGTATACGGAGGGGATCCGTGAAGCCAGACGCAGTCTCCGCGGAACATTCCCCGACGGACAGATACAGACCGATCTTTCGGTCAAATTTTGGATATTTTCTATCAAACCAAATAACGGCGGCACGGCCCACAGCAGCTGCCAGCCAATTCACTTTGTCTCAGTCGCTCAAATCACTCTCGACTTCATTCAATACCCGGGCCGTGCCGCCGTGGACCATTGCATTGCCATTCGACCATATCCACACCTCATTTACTAGTGTAGTAGTAGCCCACCACACGCATTTGCACGCACGCACTGCACGACAGCGACATGACCGCGGCATGCAGCACACCGTTGTGGACAATACAGTACTTCATGTACGTACAACGTGTAGCTCACCATCACGTTCATATCGCCTACCCACCCTTCCTCACTCGTGCCATATAACACTTATTTCGAATAATTCCTTCAGGATAAACACAAACATACGTACATATTTCGAATAAACTAATCAAAATCTTCCAGTCTACGTACACAAGTCTCTACTTCTGACAGCTGCGTGCAGTAAAATGTACAGATATTGAAGACAAACTTACGCGAATACTCTGTACTTGCAGAAATATCAGGTCACAACAGGTTCATTACCCGAACGGGGGTAGAAGACCTACGATTCAAAGCATGTCACAAAATAGATAAAAATTGATGTTTGTAACTTAGTGTGATTTAATATACAAAATTATGACTCGATTCATTCATAATATTAAATAAATTCCATGCATGGAACTACTAGCATTTTAAGAATTTTCACTTTTTTGTCAACATATTCTTTATTATGAAGAAATGAGCTTATACCACTTTTTAACATAGAGTACGACCCCGTATTTAAGACTGTATCATGTGTCTCATCCAAAAATTAGATATTTATAAAAATTTATTAACTAATGTTTGGGCAATTAAAAAATTGTTAAATTTAAATAATATTTTTTAACATCAGATTTTATGGAAAATTGCTTTTTATATGTAGAAAAAATACCTACTTCTTGTTTGCTAGTAAATCAAAATGTGCTCACACACTTCTGGCCCATTCGTGTATTGTTTTGTTAACCGGAAGTGTATGTAACGTCATACTCGACGGAATTGCAACTTTCAGGTGCAACATCCCGTGTCGTGTCCTCCTACTCATGTGAGTAAACCAGGAAGTTCTTGGAAAAGCAGCTTTCCGCGCTCACACGCTGTGCTGGACAGATGGAAAAGCAAAAGGAAGAAAGAGAAATAAGAAAAGAACAGCCAAAGGCTACAACTCGATGTAAGATAATCAGGAAGTTCCCTTTCAGCGATAATCAGAAAAAAAAAAGAATAATAATGCGGATATACCACCATTAGCTCGCTCTTTCAGCTGCGAGAGCCGATTCATTACTATTAGACAAAGTAGATATAACAAAACAGGCAAATCAGAAATGTTAATGTCACCATTTCATCATAAAATATTAGTACTACATATTCCATATTTTCGGTGACGATAGCAATAGGATTATTCTACAATGATAAAAATGGTATCCATGGCAATGATGATGATGATGATGATGATAATAATATTGATAGTAGTAGTATTAATAATAATAATAATAATAATAATAATAATAATAATAATGAAAATGATAATACTAATGAAGATAATAATAATAATAATAACAATGATAACAATAACACCAATAATATTGGAAGCCACACTATATAGATGCCAGGTATGATGACATGAGTTTTGCATTTTATGGTGTAACCCAGGCATAGCACAGTTTTGTTTTTGTTTTTTAATGTGGGAAAGTATAATAAACAGAAGTACTCTAAAATTCCGTAGACAATTTAGATACCGCTTCTCGGCCTTTTGGCTGAGATCATGTGTAGAAGTTGGTCTTTATGAAATTTTCTATTCCATTTCCGGTGTAAATTTGAACGATGGTGTTGCGCATGCAGTAACGCTTCTCTAACTTTTCTTGGGTTGACCATGTATGTGCAGTGTGTCTTGAGGGCGGAGAGTAATCAAACTTTTATGAACTTTTTTTTTTTAGATCTAAAAATTATATTTGTTTGTTTTTTTCCATATACTCCCAGATTGTGATCAGTGTCAGAAATGCTTTTCACTGAAAAACTGTGATAAGACGACATTGCAATATTCCAACCCACTGCCAGTCAAGTTATACTGGCTGTCAAAAAGCCCTGTATCTTTGGGGCAAGCATCAAGTATACGATGTATGTCAACATAGATTTGGTGCAATGACTAAAAAGTTTAGTTACGTGCAGACACGATTGTCTGTGGATCACTGCGCTGTCGATTCTTCTCCACAGTCACATTATCGCAGTATAGCATGCTTTATGATCGTCTTTTACATTGTATAAACAAAAATAGGTCTACTGGATAGTGTAACTGCATGGGGAGGGGTATTATTGTTTTTCTATAATGATTCATTCCGGCTTTCTAGGCGGTACATTAATACTTCATAGTTTATGTGTACAAAGATTTGTACTATGTGTTTGATCCATTATTCAATCACTGCAATCTCTATGTATACCTCCTAAAAAGTCATCATCGTTTTGGTTGCAACCTTGATACTTTGGCGCAAAAGTTTGTCATAAAAAGACACGTTATGAGATGAAACATCGGCTCCTCTGCTAATTTGCAAATAAATAACCCAATCACTTCTAGGGGAACTATATAGTATTATGTAAAACTTCAGAATTGTATACAGACCCTATTTTGTTATTTCAGATCCGATTTTACTTTATAAACAACAACAGAAGTGATGGAAGCAAGGTTGATGAGTATAGGCATAAGGCTGTTTAGATGGTTGTGTTGAGGCTGTGCTTGTCCCAAAGCTATCCTTTTGAAATCAGATCCCGGAAGTCACTAATATCGGTATTGCAGATAACCGTTTGCTACGGGAAAAAAGGGAGGGATTGGACATGAAATGTCCCAAATTGCTGCGATTTGCAGAGATACTTGACCGATTTTGAAAGATGCGTCTATTTCACTTTTAGCCCAATTACTCCGCTGTTGAAGTGTGAAAGCAGAAATGAAAGGGCGCGGAACGTGCTTGCTTTTCTCTATTTTGCGTGCGTGTGTGATCCAGGGGAGGGATGGGGTCGGCCGGGTTGGGGCCCGTGTTTTTTATCTTGGGCGTGGGCAGGAATCCGGTGAAATTCTTAGTCATTGCCGTTTGTTTGTGTGTGTTTTTTTTTTTTTTTTTTTTTTTTTTTTGGTGTGTGTGTGTTTGTTTTGTTTTTGTTTATGATGGTTTGCACGGCAGGGGTGAACAAAGAGGTTACGGAGTCACAATACTTCGATATCCTCTTATGATAAAAACACACTAAAAATGGAAATGGGGAGTGTAAAACAGAATGGGCACACCCCAGTGGTACACATATACGCGCGCGCGCACACACACACACACACACACACACACACACACACACCCTTTTTTCAATATCAATCATTCTTCCACATTCAAACAGTCCAATGTAATATTATTCATCACACTATATAGATATTTGACACTTGGCATTCCAGTCATCAAAATTAATCATTGAAATGAAAAATAACAACAACACACGAGTATTGTACAACAAAACATTATGGGAAGAATAATGTTATGGGAAGAATAATAACATTGTGGGAAGAATTATTGCTTTGACTACAGTCTTACTTGACCTCAAGGTCCCTCCTTTCATCTACCACTGAGAAGGACCTGGGTGTCACGTTCGACAACCAGCTGAAATTATCAATCACGTAGATAACATCACAGCAAGCTCAAATCGTATAAAGATGGGAATTATCAAAATTATCGTTTTCTTCCCTAGATCAACGACCATTCATCCAACTCTACAAATCTGTGACCATAGTACGCCCGTCACTGGAATATTGCTCCCAGATATGGCACCCTTGCTTGAAAAGGGATACACAGGAGATTAAGAAGATACTGAGACGAGCAACCAAGTCAATACCTAACCTCACTTTATCTCACATATCCGGATCAGAGACTATAGCAGAACTGAAATTACCTTAATTGAGTCACCGCAGACAACGAGCAGATCTCATCCAAACATTCAAGATTATGAATGGACTGGAAGACTTAAGTCAAAGCAAGTTTTTTTTTTTTCAACTTGAGAACAGACAATAGAACTAGAGGGCACAAGTACAGGGTAACGAAGAACAGATGTAAAACTCAAAAGCGGTCAAGTGTCTTCTCACAGCGCATTATCACTGAATGGGATACTCTCCAGGATTATGTGGTAAACAACACATCACTCAACCAGGGAGGTGGAACCACCTCCCTGAGAAAGTATGGAAAACAAAAAAGAGGACAAATACAACCCTGAGCAGCAATTTTCATGCCCATGTTCTCAATAAACCGCACAGCACAGAAAACATAAGTTTGAATAGTCACGGCATCCAGACAATGGAGGAGCAGAGAAGCAAATAATTTCTGTATAACTTTAATGCACAGAACGTGGTCATTGTATATTGACCAAAAACATTCACCCCCCCCCCCCCCACAGCTCTCCTCAACCTCTCCCTCTCTTGCACCTGACGACTCCCCCGCCCCCCCCCCCCCCTTCCCAGCTTTCTCCACAAACACCTGACACAAGTCATACACGCACACATACCACAGAACTCTACACACACACTACACGCGAAAACTAAGAATAAGAAAACACACACGCACACGCATGTGTTGTGCATGACCGTAAGTCGCAGTCACGTCAGCAGGCCAACAGGGTGTGGAATGCAGACTAATCACCCAACTGTAGAAATGGCGATCGTTAAGACGGAAAGGGTTGTTATTCTTTTATCCCTGTTGCATATGGTAAGTTATTGACACAACTCTGTACTAAATTAATTGGTTGGTATATTACTTAGGCTCATGACTGTGCGTAATTTACATGTGTTTGATGAACAATTTCGTCGAAAAGGACTTTTTATTTACTGTACCTAATTAGTCATCGGCAGGGATATGCTGAGTTAGCTAGTCCCATACGTTAAGATCTGTGATGGTCGTGACCTAGCACTCTACAGTACAGATGACGACAAAGACTCCTTAGAAGTTAGACCTAGTCTTACTAGTCACAATTATAACATCGTTTCCTCACCAATTACCTTGACATTGTCTTTGCTAATGTTCATACCATGATGTTGTATGATTTATTAATCTTCCTGCATTTGTACTTGTGTTGTACCTAGACTTCTAGTACTAGTAGGTAGTAGAATATCTACTTGTTTTAACTTTTATTGCTCAGCCTCAGCTCAGTTCTGTTTTTAAAGTGAGACTGGACTGAAACTAAAAGCAGCCATAAGTTAGTTCTGCGGCAATTGTGCACTTAACGGCCCTATAATTATCGGTGCAAGATTTTACCCTAATCGAGCAGTACGTGTGAATACAAGTACCTATCAGGCACCGCAGGTTGACAGCGGTCTTTCGGTGCTGTACTGTGTTAGTGTACATACAACATGTAATATGTATGTCATGTTGAGATTTCGCGTTTGGATGCAGTGTGTGTGAATGTGTCAACGTGCGTGTGCGTGATGACGGCTCTTATATGGTACACCACAATTAAATACCCATTTAGAGTCCCCCTGTCTAGGAGGACCTCTGGAGGACATGCTAGATGAAAACTAGATCTAGATCTAGACTCTAGTCATTTTTTATACAAACTCAGTGCAGTGGGTGGTAAGAGAGACCCCCGTTTAGAGTCCCCCTGTTGTCTAGAGTGAGGTCCGTATACATTTCTATGGAAACCAGTGGAAGGGCATTTTTCCACCACAAACAGTGCTGGTCACAGGAAGTGTTTATGCTAGTCTGGTTTTCAGACCGTCTTCTCACACCAATTTCCTTTTCAGAATATCAACACCTTTTTACAACAAAAGAAGTAGCAGGTTTAGCTGATGGGCCTTAGCCTTTGGCAAAAGCGGCAACGTCGTTAAGGGCGGCAACGAAATCCGCAGAGGGCGCATTTTGTAATAGGAGTACAGTTGGCAAAGGGTCTGAAAACCAGACTATGTTCACGCTGTGTTTGTGCGGAGACCGTTTAGAATCCCCTACACCTCGTCTGGCGTGAACACAGCACAACCTTGAGAGGTTGTGCTAGACTCGTGCTAGGCTGTCTAGCACGATATTCACCCCAGACTCACGCCAGACTCACTCCAGACTCGTGCTAGATGCTTTGTGCCGACACCGTTTAAGAGTCCCCATCGTCTGGCATGAAGACGGCACAACCTCTAAGAGGTTGTGCCGTGTTTGGTAAGACTCTAAACGATGTCGGGGTATGGCCCTTTCCTGTGCGGTGCGGCGTGATCGAGTGCGAGCAGACCCTAGACAAACAGGGTGCTGTGCATTGGCACACAACGGAACGCAACGAGTGGTAAACTTCCGTGCTTCAATCATGATTTTAGATGAATGAATTTTGCGATATACCTTAAGCAGGGAATCATTAATTAACCTATTGTGGAGGACATATGTCCACTCGCGGCCTTGGCGAAATTATTCTGTGAAATGATAATAAAAAACCCTGAAATCTTACCCCGATTCGTCAGTCTGTCATGGACACACACACACACAAGCCTCGCCCGCGTGGTTGGTTTGCGTGATTTTTGATAGGTTCGGATCGGGATGGATGAAGAGGCATGAAAATATTCACGTAACTGTTGTGGCGAGCTGGCGCAAGCTTAGCTAGGATGTTCAAAAATGGAATCTTTTGTATCACAGACTACTGCCAACTTTCTCACACTTTGCGCCATGATCATGGCAATTTTCTGCGATGCAACATTGTATGTAAACTTAAAAGCTCGATAATCCTGCAACGGAGAGGAAAGGCACGTGAAATCGCAATTGCACATGAGTGTTCAATGGGTGATTTCAAGTTCGGTGCTAGTGCTAGTGCTAGTGCTAGCCCCCGAATAACAGCGTTAAATCGAGCTCCAACACCGACGGTCAGATTAACGAGGCGATACCGATCAAAATTATCGATCACCAGCACTAGGTGTTGGAATCACAGCACCGCTAGCTCCGCAGGAATTGCGCGACGAAAAAAGTGATTGCGCGTGATTACAGTCAAATATTAAAAGATGTAGCCAAAACTGCTTAGTTTTAGGGACATAGTGGGGAAGAAATATTAAAATGCCACAAATTTCATCCACTCCCCAAAATACAACTGTCTTAATTTTGCTCCCAGGCTCAGATTTATGAAGCCATGTCGAGAGTGTTCGTGTACGTTACGTGGGCGACCACTGCAGTAGCATAGACTTTGCACGTAAAACGTGCATCTATTACGGACGTGAATAAGAGTTCTCGCACTGGTAACGCTAACACCAGCACCGAACTTGAAATGACGAAAATGTTAATCTCTAGGGGCTAGTGTTAGTCTATGGCGAAAAAGCACGTAAATCGCTAACACAATCGGCGGGGCTGGGTTCAGCAGACGACATTCAACACCGAGCCCAGCACCAGCAACCGGAAATACGTCATAATTTTGAGGTCAACTCCCAACACCGACGTGATTTCAAGTTCGGTTTTATCGCAGGTGCTAGTGCTGAGATAGCACTAGCACTAGCACTAGCACCGAACTTGAAATCACCCAATGTGTCTGCTAGCTCCACAGAAGCACAGTGAGTGAGGCGGGCTTTTAGTGACCTTATTACTTGTCAAACTGCGTTCCATACAGCAAGAGAAGCTCGCCAGCTGCTCAGTGCGGGGTGGTTCATGGGATATCACCTTAGCATACGGCGAATGAGGTACCAATGATATAGGGCCGTAAAGTGCACAATTGCCAGTTCTGCTTCTGGGCAGTTCTGGTATTAGATTAGTGGTAAGGGTTTGAGAACCATCTTGCACCATTTCATATTTGCTTCCAGTATATCAAAAGAGACCAAGAAACTTACTTGGCTGGTGTGATTTGCTGGGATGATGAGACCCACCTTTTATTACAATTGCTTTCTTTTACTTTGTTTTTGGCTGTCTGAGCCATTCCAAAACCAATTTTCATTGAATGAACATTGAATTCCTCTTAGAATGGTACGCTTTGTACTAGTTATTTCATAACTAGTTTCCTGGTATTTCACAAAAAATGAAAAGTTCAGTCTTCATCTCCACCAATATTATGCTTTCCCTGTAAGTCAAGACAATTGGCTACAGAGGTAATAACTGTACTTGATTAAATCGATGAATCATCAATCAACATTACAACATTTAAATGCAATGTACCTTGTAAGTTCCCCATCCCACTAGTTGAACATCGCAGGAACGTTATGAAAGAAAATATCTGTCGATTATATTTCTTCATATTTCTGGAGTACCTTTCTGATTGCTAATGGTTTGTTTTGATTTATAAAGATAAGCAAATTGCCACTTGATATTCATTGATGATGAAACATGCCCACAGTTTTGATGTTGAAGAGGAAGTTACAGTTGTACATATTGAGCAATTATTACAAACTATAAGAGTTCTTATTTAATGCCTGACGCATCACTCAGAAATTTGCCAAGAATATTCTAATAAATGGTTTGTGGGACATGACTGTCACACAATATTAAGTGATGAATAATCAGACCACATCATCATTATCATCTTCCATAAGTCATCCATTTTTTTATCCAGGTTTGTCCCCTCTAATGGGGATGACTGGATTTACCTCAGTCTTGCAGCAACCGCTATCACACCTTCTCTCCACCTCGCCGTATTTGGGGTGTCCTCCTTTTTCAAGCAAACCTTCACAAGCTCCTCCTCCACCTGTCTCTTCCATATCTTCTTCAGTCGTCCTTTCATTCATTGCTCGACAATATCCTTAACAATAAGACAATTCTTTTTCATAAAGATGTAAAGGGGGAATTTATTGTTGAGATAATGATGGCCTCATCATGTATTGTTATCCTTATTTTCTTTTTCAGATTCATGCCTACTACGGAATTCTCTCAGTGAAATACAATGATGGAAGAAGTAGTAGAGAATACTGTATCACATACGACCCTGCACAGTTTCGTTTAGCCAAAGAACTTCAGCCAACTGTAAGATTATATTACTATTCTATCCATCTGTGGAACCATTGTTTATGATTAATTTACATATTGTTGTGTGAAATCTAAATAATGATAATAATGATAGTATTTTGATAAAGTTGCAATAGATATGTTGAACATTGCTGGAATGTTTGATAGAAACTTCAAATTACTCAAGGCTTAGTCCAAATAGAAAGTTTTTGATATTATGAAACAAATATTACCCAAGTTTCATTTGTTGACAATTTCAAATGATCTTCTATGACAATAGAAGATGCATGCCTTGTTATTTCTTTGTACATTGTATAAAAACATACAAGTACTACAAAGAAAGTAAACCTCATCATATTCTCATGCTCATGATATATCATATTTCCTCGTATTTCTTTGTACAGTGGACTCTCGTTGAAATGTAGTCTTTGGGACCGGCAGTTTCCTTTTGTTGTGTCGAAATTTTCTCATCAATGAACAGCTTAACAATAAAGAACATAGAGTGGATGATGTTGCGGCCTGAATTTTTACTCCGTTGTGACCGGAATTTTGTTATAACCGTGTTCGTTATAACAGGAGTGCACCGTATGTGTAAATGTTATAAAAGTACACTGTACTGCAAAGATACAATTTTCATGCTCATAATCTTGTTTCATTAAAAGGACTACAGACCCTTGGCGGATCTCCTGCCTTCCCCTGTGTGTAGCGCCCCCAAGGTCTCCCTAGAGGGCCACATAGCTGCCATGCTCAGGGGAAACTGCACCTTCAGTGAGAAAGGCTTCTATGCGCAGCAGGCCAAAGCTGAGGGGGCAATAGTCGTCAGCAAAACAGGCACAGTGAGTTTGATGTCTGATTGTATGTGGTTCAAATGTTTCATCAACCATAAGTACTGTATTCCACGAATAGGAATTTTATTTGAGGTAAAAGATCAGTATTTAGGAATCAGTAAGAAGCACACTGGAAAATGACTTGGTAGTGCCATTATAGACCTCCTATATTATCAATTTTTATGGTTGAATTATATGTAATACTTAATGTAAAACTACAAGGTACCCATTGTGCATGATATTCATATCATCATGTTAAAGTAGTACACTTAGTGTATATTCCTAAGAATCTTGTGTGGTTTTCATGGTAATTATGATATGGAAGAATTTATTTCTGTGAGGATGATGAAGCACAGGATTATGATATGACAGCTCATGTTCATTTGAAACATGCTCTCAGGCAGGAAGATGTAAAATAGCAAAAAACAGAAGCCCAGCACTTGTAATGTTATCAGAAAACATTGTGCCAACTAATTTACAAGCAATTGACACAGATCAAGGAAAGTATGGTTCTCTTTCTTTTCCCTTCTACAGACCCCACCATCCTTCAATGAGTCCATTAAGGTCAATATTCCTGTTGTCATAGTGGACTACAAGGATTATACAGACATAAAGGTAAAGTGATTCAAAGTTTCTATCCTCTGTGTGTATTGAATACTTCTGAAGTAAAGTACGTCACATACTTATGTCCAGCAGTTGAAGATGAGGTGCATTGGATGTCAGTTACTTGTATACATTATCATCACTTGATAATTCATAATAGCCAAGGGCCCAGCAAATGCATGATATATCATTAGACAGTATTCATATGCTTTAAGTGCGATAGTAATAGGTTGCCATACATTCATTGTGGAATTAATATGTTATTGGTACACATAAAGTTGAGTATCCTCAGAGTAGCATTATGGCAAGCATGGACATGGACATGCACTTGATCTCTGACAACTACATTGTAGATTCTTAAAGAAAAAAGAAAAACATCTATGACATTTGTAAAGTAAAGATGGTTAGTTTTATATCATAGGAGATACAGAACAATTGTAATTCATCACCACAGTGAAAGGAAACGGCTGTAAACTTCTTAACTTTCTCTGCTGGCATACAGGATAGAAGCGCCAGCCCTCAAGCAGCCCTATACAGCCCGGATGTGCCCGAGTGGGACTACAATATCTTCGTCATCTGGCTGATGGCTACTGGTACCGTTGCTGTGGGTGGATACTGGGCTGGTATCCTGGGATACAAACAGTATGTGAAGTCATCATCCGTGATTTTTTTTTTTTCATTAGAGAGTTCCCTGCATATGTATCCACTCTCATTAGCTACTGTAAAGCAAAATATTTTCGCGCATTCGATTTTCGCAAATTGGAGCGGACAGCCTTTTGCTCATGGCATGAAATGTTTATGAATTGCCACTGGCATTCAATGCATAAAATGTAGACCAGAACTTTTACGTGCATTTTAATTTTGTGTATTTTGACTCGTAAAATTCGCAAAATTAAAATGCATGCAAACATTTCTGGTCATACAGTATCACATTTCAACCCTGTATTTCACCAAGTGAAAATCTTGAAATGAGATAATGGCCATGTAGCAGAGACCACAATTTTTTTTTAAATGAATATATGTCAAATGCACTTCAATATACCAATCGATATTCTCTACCCATCGAATCAAAATGTATTGTCTTATATAGCTCATCATGCCAGTTATCAGCACTTGAGTAATCAATCCGAAGGTAATGTCAACCCACGGTCCTTGAGATCCCATGGAACGGATGTTCAGACCTGATCATGTGTAGACGGTTTTTCCAATTGATTTGTTTGAAGCTCTCGCTAAGAAAACATCATACGTGAATATTACATCTCAGACGATACAATGTAGATCTTCAAATGTTGTTCTATTTGTCTTAGTCTCTCTTTTCCTTTGCTCTGAATTTCTCACAAAAACTGACTTCGATATACAAATTAACAACTCCTTCATACGTACATGCACACACAAATGTTTCCAGAAGCATGTACCCATGCTCCAACACTGCACTCTAATCACTAAAAATCTCTTTTCACTACACCCCTTGTCTATATCACTGATAAAGTTTAACCTCAAGTAAGGTAACTAGCCTCACTCAGTCTTCCTTGAAGCAACTATTTTTCAAGCATTACATACTATAATTTGTATACCAACAGTGTACATTGTAACTTCCAAATGGATAATAAGGTCATAGTGTGATACCAGCTGTGCATGACCTCCTTACATATATCTGAGTTACCTCCGCCAAGGAAGGAGGTTATGTTTTTGTTACCGTTGGTTTGTTTGTTTGTTTGTTAGTTAGTTTGTCCTTGTGCAAAATAACTCAAAAAGTAGTTAAGGGATTGGGATGAAACTTGCAGGAAAGGTTGAGAATGACACAAGTAACAAACAATTAACTTTTGGTAGTGATCTGAGAATTTTTGGGGAATTTATGAAGGATTTTTGATATTTTGGCAGGTAGGGTCAATGAACTTGGGAGTTCAGGCTGCGCGTATTTAAGGTTTGCATGCGCCCACTAAAGTGCGTGCTCTAGTTTCTGCTAGGGCGAGGCGCGCCGTGCAGCTGAGGGTTTATGACGTAACAAAGGCTTCTATATTGGGAAATCGGGCAGCTTTCAGCACACAATGCTATAAGTACGTATGGGTGGAAATCACTGATATCTCTGTGGAAGACCAAGATCAGTGGTGGAAATGAGCTGCATGCTTGGCGGAGGTCTGCGCTCTCAGAGTGCTTCTCTAGTTTATATATGTTTTTGTGTTCTTTCTACTGTTTTTACACAGATATAGGAGAGAAAAGCGCCACGAACGGCGCGATGGCCAAGGACACTACCAAAATGTGAACAGCGGCGAGTCCAGTGAATCAGATGAGGAAGAAAGTGCGGAGGAGGAGGCGGTGACCATAACCCCGCCCATTGTGATCTGCTGGGTCTTTATGATCATGGTTCTCCTTCTCCTCCTCTTCTTCTTCTATAGTCCAGTTGGTATGTATCAACATGCGGCCTTAATACGAATAATCTGATTTGGTCTTTAAACTGAGTTTTAACCCAGGCAAATGTCTGAATAGTTTTCACAATTGTCGTCTTAGTCAAGTGGGATTTTCGAAAAATGTGACTGCTAACAGCATTTCAGATCAAAGGTTGCAAACTGGATTTTTTTGTGTGCATATTTGGAGTATACTGAGTCCAAAAAAAATCTAGTTTCTAAGCAAAATTCGTAGTGTAAGGCCATTTAATTTGCATAAACAAAATGGCTGCCAAATCGTCACCTTTTTGTTTCGTTCTTGTAGGCTCTTACTTTTTTGCAAATTTTCAACAGAAATGATAAATTACCACTGATGTCATCCCACAATTAGAAGGTGGGGCTGCAGAAAAGAAGTTAAAACATTGTCATCCACAATATTCATTAACATGCAAATTAGGAGTTGTCATGCATATAGCTCAGTAAAGCATTTGGCCCATGTTTCATTATTTTAATAGTTATAGTAAACAAACAGATAGTGGTGTGTTCATAATAGTGTCAAGAAGATCATGTACAACGTCAACACATTAGGAAATTAATAATATCTGCAAATTTGTGTGCAAATGAGGATATGCAAGAGGTTAAACTACTATACAGGTTTCAAAATTTTATGAGGTCCGATATCTTTAATCTGCATTGGCTGGACGATGATCTCATGAAACCTACAATGTAGTGACAGTCAATAGACACACACACAAAAAAAAAATGATTATACACTTTCTCATGTACATATTACTGAATCATGTACCATTCTGTGTGCATTATTTTGTCTAACATTTAACTCTTAAAGCTGTTTCAGGGACTACTGAACAACAGTAGATCTAACACTTTACAAGACAATCTCTCGTATGATTTGCATTATATGTATTCATTTCATGTCACAGCCAAATATGGGAATGAGAGACCTAAAAAAGGTACCTAATCTTATACCTTAAAGGTATATAATCATATGTGGCTTTTATTTTTTTAATAGTGAATGCAGGCATACTTGTGAAACACTCAGTGAAAGCTTAAGGAAAATCATGTACGCGTAAAACAATTGCATTCGCGTTCGGCACAAGAGCATTCGCATTTGAGTTATGTATACTGCCTACTGCTGTGGGAAGGGGGTAATTTTGGGCGCTTCCCACAGGGTTGCCTTTGAATGTGCCCCCTTTTGACTTTTTAGTATCGTAGAGCAGTGTTTCTTCTATATTTCCTTGACATTTTCATGAAAATATAAGTATCTTTGCTGCATGGCCAGAATTACTTTTTTAAAAAGGCATATATTAGCTCAGAGCAACTGTATGCATTTTCATATAGTGCATGTTTTGCAAGGGGCCAAGGTGGAAGGGGCGACTTTGGACACCTCCCAAAGGGTTGACTTTCAATGTTCATTCATTTGAATGTGAATCCTTTTCACTATATGATATTGTAGATCAGCGTCTCCCAAGCTGGCGTCTCCTCCATTAATTTAACTAAATATCATGAAAACATAAGTGTCTTTACTATGTGACCTTCACATGTTTTAAAGGTACATACCCATGGAACATATGTATTGGGAATTGTATGCTGCATATTCTGTAAATTGCTGTGAGGGTGGGGTAAGTTTGGGTGCTTCCCACAGGGTTGCATTTGAATGTGCACACTATTGACTTTATAGATATTGTAGAGCACTGTCTTGTCTATCATTCCCCTGACTTTTCATGAAAATAACGTACAAGTGTCTTTGCAGTAGGGCGGAATGACTTTTTAAAAGGTATGTAAGCTTAGAACAACTGTAATTGCTTTCATATAATGCATGTTTTGCAAGGGGCCAAGGTGGTAGGGGTAACTTTGCAGGCCTGTAACTAGGATTTTTATGGGGGGGGGGGGGGGGGGGTTCAGAATTATAAAAAGTGGACCCTTTTAGTTCAAGTTTATGTTCAGTTCCATTATTTTACATTTTGGGGGGCGCAAAAAAAACAACATATTTCTGGTGCCACTTCTGGGTTTCATCAGCTGATTAGCAAAAAAAAAAAAAAAAGAACAGCACCATTTTCTTGTGCCACTGTATGCAGCGAACAAAGATGATTTCTTCAGAAAAATCAAAGGGGGCGCACATGCCCCTTTTCATTTTCTTTTTATGCCTCCGCCACGAAATGTTGCCGGAGGCATTACGTTTTCAGGTTGTCCGTCCTTCTGTCCTTCCGTCCGTCTGTCCGTCCTTCCGTCAGTCCGTAATCGATTTTGTGGACAGCGTAACTGAAAAAATGTTTGAGGTATCCTTATGAAACTTGGCATGTGTGTGTATGAGTGGGCGAAGTTGTGCCTATCAACTTTTGGATGCACATGCTTGAGGTCAAAGGTTGAAAGGTCAAGGTCAAGTGCTCAAAATTTCAGTATTTCCCCCATATTTATGCAATACCTGAAGGTATTTTCTTGAAACTTAGTGTATACATGTACTACCAAATGAAGATTCTCAGTACAGAGTTTTGGGTAATGAGGACAAAATTAAAAGGTCAAAGGTCAAGTGAAAATTTTGAAAAGTCCTTTTTTTTTCTCCATATCTCGAAAGTGGTTCAAGGTATCTTCATGGATCTTAGTACATATGCATGTACTGACTGGAAGTGATTATCTAGGGAATTTGGGGGTCATGGGGTCAAAGGTCAGGGGTCAAAGGTCAAGATTAACTCCTCAAAATTTTACTTTTCCCCCTCATATTTGTGCAATGCCTGCAGGATTTTTCTTGAAACTTAGTGTATACATGTCTTACACAATAGAGATTCTCTGGGAAGTCTTTTGCCAAAAAGGTCAAAGGTCAGAATGTCAAAGGTCATGTTGAAGTGGTAAATTTAACTTCTTCCATATCTAGGAAGTGGCTCAAGGTATCATCATGAAACTAAGTGTATATTTATGCATGTTCTGCCTGACAGTGATTCTCTTAGGAATATTAGGGTCATAGGGTCAAAGGTCAAGGGTCAAAGGCCAGAATAAAATGCTAACACTTTACTATTTAATACTGAAATTATACTTTTTCTCCATCCCTTGAAAATTGCTCAATGCATATAAAACTTATAAAGAGTCAAAAGTCAAGTAAAAATCCTCAAATCCCCAAATACATGCTCTTTTAGAAAATATAGCCATTCATCCAATTGAACTTAGTTCAAGGAAAGCGAACATTCAACACATTTGTGACAATCATGTCATTTTGATATTTTGCTAATTATGTTAAACTGTCATCACATAGGCCCGAATTCACGAAGGTGGTACAAATGAAACCATGGTTTAAACCATGGACAAAAACCATGGAGCGCCAAGTGTCGCATGGAATATTTCGTTACGAAATCAGTCATTTCGTCGATGAAATGATTATTTTGTAACGAAATGACAATATTTAGTAACTAAATGAACATTTCGTCCACGAAATGATAATTTCGTTAACGAGACGGTCATTTTGTCGACGAAATATTTCATGCAACACTTGGCGCTCCATGGTTTTTGTCCATGGTTTAAACCATGGTTTCATTTGTACCACCTTCGTGAATTCGGGCCATATTGTCAAGACGAACTATAGATCTCTTAGGAGAATCATGCATTATGGTGGAGGCATACCAGTCGTCATAGTGACATTTCTAGTTTCTTTTTGTTTGCTGCTGGCAAATGGGGGTGGGGGCATTCCGCGGAACCTCCCGTCTTCCCTCTATGAACTCCATTACATTTCATGAAAATAAAAGTGCCTTTGCAGGAAAAGAGAGAGAGAGAGAGAGAAGAATGCTGAAAAATTAGGTTTCCACTGCCGATGCTACCTATTTGCATATTTGAGCACTAATTTACATATTTATGATAGATATTACTATCCTCAGAAATAGTGGCCTATTCATCCATAAAACAATATGCACATTCCATTTCATGCATAAAGACTGAAAGTCAGTTTATTCAGCTTGATTTTACAGATTTACTAGAAAATCCATCTCTCAAATTGCTATTTCTGATGATTCAGCATCCATTTTGTTTATGCAAATAAAATGGTCAAGATCAATGAATTTTGATTGGCAGCCATATTTTTTGGATTCAGTATGCTCAAATTAGGTAAAAGAGTCTGATCCCCAATTTTTACTAGAGAATGCCACTAGGACCTTAAAGAGAGCCTTTTTCCAGAAATCCCACAAGACTATCTCTTACATAATTCATGGCATTGTATGATGGGTTTCTCCTTTGCATTATTGATGGGTGCAAAAAACTTTAAATGATCTTGGTTATTTGCAGTCTGATATCGGATTGTTGCCTAATCAAGGCATTTAATAGAAGTAAGTGTGTATATTAAACAACTGTTGACCTTGTGTGTTGGAGATTATTGGTAGTATTGCTTAGCTGAGCTTAGAACTGAAATCTATCTCCAGAACCTCTTTGTCAAACTCTGGTCATGCTAAGTCCACATGTGGCACAACATCTCAGAAACATACCATTTTGATATGTGCCCACTGTGAATGAAAATTGTGGTGTTAAAAATGCAAAAAATGGCACAAATACAATGCAAGCGAAGCATGAAATTCGCATTGAATGAAAGTGGGTGAAAGCTGTAGTATTCTCTGACATGAATTGACTCTAATGTCCACATGTTTTGCTTTATACAGCAATAATCTATGCTATGCAATTAATCGGTGAAGTAACTAAAACAGGGAGTGGAATTGACATGACCTGTCTACTTAATAAGACATGTTCATTGCAAAATTTGGATTCTTAAAGTCAGAACATGTTATGTTTATTTTTAAAAAAAAATAAATAAAAAGAAATCTGTATATGTTTTCAAAAGAATAACCACCTGACAAATTGTGGGTTTGTTTAAGTCTGTTTGATGCCCAAAGCCAGGCATGCAGGTGGGAATGTATTATATTACATACTAAACACAGGTGTTTGAGCTGCCTCCACCCACAGTTGGTATGTCATAGAAACAGGTGTTATGTGTGAATTACACTCCCTGTCAGTAAACAAGAAACATACAAGTAATCAATACTTCTGCTGTCAATCATTTTGCTGACAAAGGATGTGTCAAATTTGGTAATGATTTCACCTGTCAATGAATAAATAAAGCAGGAAATTTACTTTGTTTACTGGCATTCTTTACAAACAACTCTTATCTTGTAGTTCATGGTTCATTCAAGAACCAGTTGTTGAGAAAAAAATTAGTGTCACCTGACACTTCAATTTTCATTGCATCGTAGATAAACAGGATTTTCATTTCAGTCCAAATCAAAGTTCTTAGTTAATTTTGATTTAGTCCACACACAACCTTGATACAGATTTACTTGAAGTGTATGTCTGATATTTTGTTTTAAAAAATGAAAATTTAGATGTGAGCGATCAGTGTTATAAAGTACGACACATTTGTGTATGTGTACCTACAAGTCCCATGCACTTTATGAAATGGGCTGTTTTTTTTTTTTTATTCAATTCGAATTTGTCTTTGATTTCAGCACTTTTCATTGGTTTATTTATGATCCGCAATGACTTTTCTTTCCCTTCTTGCAGTGTACATTGTCATTGCCCTATATTGCATTGGTGCTTGGTCTGGTATGCACACCACTGTCTTGCCTGTGGTCAACTTTGTGTTCCCATGCAGAGAGAGGTAATCATCAGGCTTCAATTTTTACTCTTTGTCTTGACAAATACCCTCCTTTTTTTCTGGTCATATGCTTTTTGATTAATTGTACTTTTGCTGCATATTGTGGTAAAATATTTATGACATTCATAACATTAATCCAGACTCAACAAATCATCAATAACTTGTAGTGTTTTGTTTGTGCTTCTGTGGTACCACTAGAACCATGCAGCTAGTCAAACATTTAACATGTCTAACAGATAGCAGATGCTTTATGAATTTAATTACCATTGTTGCATAGCATAGCCATATCCTATTCAGCTGTATGGTGAAAATATTATCTTCTTTACATGTGTGAGCAATAAACCATGGAAAATATGATTCAATCATATTTTCCAGCAGGTTGTTACATCCATAGACTTAAGTTTGCACATTGGCAACATATTACTGTATGCATGAAATATAATGTACTTGTAGCTATTTGAATGAAACTCATTATTATCTTACACAGGAAAAACCAAATTAAGCCATATTTCTATTAAAAGTCTGTAGAAGGTTCTGGAAAAAGGCTGTTTGAATTGCAGCATTCAAGATAAAGCACTACCCTGTGTAGCTTAGTAATCTGCTACTGTATACGCTATATATTTCGCGTGGGTTTTGTTTTCGCGAGTCGGGAGCTATTCGCGAAATTAACAACACGCGAAAATATTACCTTCCAAAATGAATCCCTTGCCTTGATGATACGAACATTTCAGTACTAGTATACCATGTCACGGCTTACTGAACAGACCATACTGGCTCAGCTTGTTTACGTTTACGCACGTCCACGTCTACTTACGAATACTGTAGAGAGCCAATCCATTATTGCAAGGGGACCACTCGTCAGAAATCTAGCGCGATGGACTTAACCACTTCAAAAATGTTGAATTCTAACTTACTAGTTCGCAGAGCTTGGTAAGTTTTTTCGTGCAGTGTATAACTAGTATCATTCTTATTTGCTAGTAAGTTGAAAATTCACACTTTCTTTGCCACTTCATATTTTCTCTGGTCCCCCAATCGCGAATTTAACCACTCGCGAAAGTGTGTGACAGCGGCAATTCGCGAAAATTTATGTACGCGAAAATTATAGCGTATACAGTAATTCATTCCTTACCCTTCATTCTGTCCTGACACCAAACAAGGCTGCCCCTCATTCCCATCATTCACAAGCGGCCCACCGTCACCAGTGCCATATTGTGGCTTGGCTGCGGAGCCTTCGTCATGTGCTGGTTCTTCTACCGCCATGAGCCCTTCGCCTGGATCCTCCTTGACATCCTGGGTATCTGTTTCTGCATCAGCGTGCTCAAGGTGGTGCGCCTACCCAACTTTAAGGTGAGCCATGGAGGCATTTTAAAAGGAGTGGAAAACTCTTTGTAATGCAAGTAAACACATTTTATTGCTACTGATTGACAAATTGCTCGTCGTCAACATAAATGAACACAGATTATTCAGTGTTTTAGAATAATAACCATTATAAGAATCATTGGCATATGGTACTGTACTTGACACGACATTTACTCCTGCGACAGATGCTCTGGTCTTATTTTCTCTAAGGACTTAGGATTAGGGTTGTGATATTGTTTTAGGTTTAGTTTAATGTGAGGATTATGTTAGGGTTATGTCTGTGGATATGTTTTATGTTTGGCTTAGCGTGCAGATATTTCATAGGAGCAATTGTCATGGGAGCAAATGTCATGGAACCAAACCAGGGAGATGTTATGTTGTAGGAGGGGAAACTCTTTGTAATCCAAGCAAACACATATTTCATTTCAACTGATTGACAAATTGCCCACCATCGACATTACTGAACACAAATTATTCAGTGTTTCAGAGTAATTACCATTATAAGAATCATGGGCATATGGTACTGTACTCCTGCAACAGATGCTCCTGTCTTATTTTCTCCAAGGACTTGGGGTTAGGGTTGTGATATTTTTTTAGGTTTAGTTTAATGTGAGGATTGGAATTAGAGTTAGGGTTGTGTTTGTGGGCATGTTTTATGTTTAGCTTTAACAGGGTGCAGATATTGCGTGAGAGCAATCGTCGCCGGAGCAAGTATCAATGGCTCATAGACCATGATCTACGTCTTCCTTTTATACAACTATTTTACTTTCATTATATGGCTGAAATATATTTGAATAAGAAAATCTTATTTTTAATCTTAAATAAGATAGACCATGTATGGTTATTTCATTGTGATTTGATGCTCTGCCAAGCTAGCGTTCGATGTTGAGTACATTTAAATACTGAATATATTCATTAATCAAATCTGTAATTCACTAATGTTTGCTGTTTCGTTCATTCTTGACACAGACCTGTGTTTTGCTGCTCTCTCTACTTTTTGTGTACGACATCTTCTTTGTGTTTGTAACTCCTCATTTAACAAAGGTAAGAAAGCATTTACTGTGCAAAATGTGTCTGTTTTCCAGGATTCTTGTTACAAGAGATTATACATTTATACATAAGAAGTATGTGTCAGGAACGATTTCATTATGTGAGCTTGAATTTATTCATAAAGGGAGTATGAAAATGGTAAATATTCTGATGAAAGAAGATTTAAAAGCACACCTACATCGGTGCAAAACTTCTGACTGCATGTAGAGCTATTATCAAGGCAAACATCAGCACAAAAACTTTTGTGATATATACACCATGGTATTAAATAACTCCTTGACAATTTAAAGGTTATCATCCCTGAACCAGATGGAAAGTAGGAATCATTATACCCACTGGACATGTAAACATGTCATAAGTCACCAAGTCATCAGATTAAGCAATTGTGATGCTGTTCACAGATTTTAAACAGTTTTCGAGGCCCAAAATAAGTCACTTTAATCATTTCACAAAAGTTTATGGAGAACGCAAGTCATACTGTGTTTCATCTGACATTCAGTGTATTGACAATGGTCTATCAGAGCACATTGATTTGAAATACGAAAATTCGTTGAATTAGTCGGTTTTTAAATCGGCATTTAAGAGGTGCTACATAGTCTGAGATAGTGATCTCAGTTTGAAAGGTTTGTAAGCTTGTAAGCCTCCCTGCATCCTTTTTCCCCCCTCTCCAAATATGTAATAATGCCCTCGCAGCATACGACTTTCATTTATGAATAAATTTCCATCTTTTAACTTATAGACTGGAGAGAGTGTGATGGTGAAAGTAGCTACCGGTGGTCAGGCGTCTTCAGAACAGGTAATTGCATGATCTTTCTTTGGCCTCCTGATTTGGGGGCACTTCACTGAGTCCCAGTATACATTTGTATGGTTCTCTCATTTGATTAGTTCTAAGCCAAGAGAGGCATTTCTGGAAGTCCATGCAAAAAGCCACAAGAATTCTCTGTGGATTCAGCATAACGTGAAAATATTTCAAAGTGTAAGCTTCTGTTGAAATCAATAGCTTCTAAGATATACCACTGTATTATAGAGAAATTAATAATGAAAATGGAATCACAGTGTAGTTCAATTAACCGATCTCTACAGATACGTCTAATGCACTTAATATTGAAATCAACTTGAGTTTCCCTATTCAGAATTTTAACAATACAATTCTATTTGCCAGAATCAAGTGTTTTTGCCACAGCATATCAACACATTTATGTAGGTACATACCCAGTTTTCTAGAAAATTCTCATTTGTTCTCCTTTGCCACTAAACTGCCATGTCATGGACACACTACCAGTATCCCTTTAAAGGGGATGGCTAGTAACTGATCAGTGGGAATCAGTGGGAATGCTGGAGGATGATTGTTCCAATCCTTGTGGGATTCATTTAAGAGTACATTATGTATCTACTGTCGTGTGAAAATTATTTGCTTCAGAATGGTCTCATATTCAAGTAATGTGCAGTTTAGTGTTTCCAGGTTAGCGTGCCTGGTCAGTGGCGGGGCATTAATCTGCACATTACAGTTGAACCTCTCGTATCCGGACAAGTCGGGACCGGGGCTCATCCGGATAAGGGATTTGGCCGGATACGGAAGACTCAATGCTTTATACATGTACATATACATACACATGTACTGATGTAGCCCATTGTAGTACCACATGTAGTAATGTGTATACTGCAACCTTTTCATTGTTACACTCAGTAACAGACCCCAAAATAGAGGTTCGTGTTTGCAAGAATGAAATCATTTTCTTTTATAAATTCTTGGGATGATTTACCTAAATAATTATTAAGAAATGTATCAAGTATATGTAATTCATTGTGTTTGTGTAGGAGATCTCAAGGAGTTGGGAATCCCCCTTTCCTCCCGTAATTATTAAAAAAATCACGGCGAGATTGCGTCCGTATAATAGAGAGA
Organism: Diadema antillarum; assembly: GCF_040938485.1. Taxonomy (NCBI): domain Eukaryota; kingdom Metazoa; phylum Echinodermata; class Echinoidea; order Diadematoida; family Diadematidae; genus Diadema; species Diadema antillarum. The sequence goes on along the minus strand of NW_027272196.1, from coordinate 61,431 downwards.
TCCGGATAAAGGGAGGCCGGATAAGAGAGGTTCAACTGTACTTGAATATGAGACCGTTCTGAAGCAGATAATTTTAACACAACAGTAGATATATAATGTACTCTTAAATGAATTCCACAAGTATTGGAACAATCATCCCTCAGCATTCTCTTTGATTCCCACTGATCGGTTACTAGCCATCACCTTTAAGAGCAAAGGTTGCTTGTTTGTCAGTGTTCTTTATCATTTTCCGAAATTATAATCAGATGATGTGGTCATCAGTCCATTCAAGGGCAAAAGTGGTTAATCAGTGTTAGCCTTACTTCAGACAATGCATAATTCTTAGAGCTTTACACTGGCGTGCTGTAGTGTATGTTACAGTAAAACTGAATGTCAGAAAATGTCCTACTTTCATAACAGCAGATAGATGGTATAGAATTCTCTGCATGATGCTAAAATCCAAATAGAGAATGAATAAAAATGAAGCACATATGAAAGCACTTAACACATTACTTTTTTTTTTCATATTTCTCTGCAGGCACCCCGTAACCCAAGTTGAAATTATGAATTCAGGTTTACATGTAGCACAGAATGATCAGGATTGTGCAATGTTTCATGCAAAATTCAGAGTAGAAATTGATAATGGTTGAGATAAGAGTGTTTGAAGTCATAAAGAGTTCTTCTTCCACCCTTCTAGATTCCTGTCCTCCTGACAGTGCCACGTTTCTGTCACTCTGCATTCTCTGTGTGCAATATCTACTCCATGCTTGGCTTTGGAGACATACTTGTACCAGGTAGGACGTCTCACACTGTTTGCCCTACCTCTCCACAGTTTAGTGTTACTGTGTAGGTCATGTATCTAGGTTTTTTTTCCCCATTTTTTTTTCACGAATCAGGACTTAAGGACAATGTCGTTAGTGGTTAAATTTGCTATTGTGGAGTACAGTAATGAGCAAAGAAATATGCGATTGCAAGTCACTGAGTCACAGTCTTGTTGGGATACATGTGATTGCATTTGTGAATAGCACCTGACTCGTGAAATTTGCAATTATAAATATCTTGCAATGTAAATATGTGACCGTGCACCACAAATCCAACAAAAGTCGCACACCCCAATCTTATGTGAGGACTCAAAATAGATGACATGGATCAGCCTAGTCAATCTTATTATTTTTTTTTGTGTGTGTATTTTCTGAAAGAGTAATTCTTCAGCATTATTTTTGCGCAAGTTTTGGTTCATAAAACAAATGGGAAATTTCATTTTTCTGCAGTTTTTCTGAAACACCTTTTTGTAGAATAATGGAGGTAAGTCTTACAGGCCCCTTTTCATTTCTTAAAAACCTTTCAATAAACACTCTTCACTTTCAACTCTAGTAACTCTTGAAAGGATGTTGCTACTGCATTGAAAGCTGGTATTAGTCATGAATAGAACGTGCCAATGGAGTGTGCCCAATTTAAGCTGAACTGATAATCCCTTCATTGTGGTTGTTATGAAGTTTTACTTCCTGTTTTTTGTCCCATTCACTGCACAGAGCCCAATGTTGTGCAAGATTAGGCACCCTGAACTTCACATAACTTCAGATGTTGCTGGTCCAGCTACTGCATTGAAAGCTGGTATTAGTCATGAATAGAGTGTGCTGATAGAGCGTGCCCAGATAATCCCTTCATTGCAGTTGTTTTGGAATTTTACTTCCTGTTTTTTGTCCCATTCACTGCACAGAGTGCAGTGTTGTGTGCAGCAGGTTAGGGACGTGAATAGACCCTAAACTTCACTTAGCTTTTCTCAGTATACTCTTAATCAGAGTGTGTACTTTCTTTCTATTATTTAGGTTAGGAAAGTCCATAATGTACTGAGTTATACATCATTTTAAAACTTAGAGTCTACTCTTTCAGAATCTACTCTCAACTTAAAATCCATGTCTGGGGACTTTTTGTTGGGTTTGTGATGCAAGGTTACATATGGCATATATGCAGTAATCTAGTTACAAAGTCACATCACTACATTTGATGGCCGCCATGCTGAGAGAATGATCCTGACATAATAGGACATCAAAGCTCATTATGCAATGCAGTTGAGAGTGGATGATAAAGATGTATTGTAAGACAGTGGTAAACCAGATTTCCTACAATTCAATCATATTGCTGCAACTACCGGTTAGGATCAGAAAGGTCCTGCCGGTTCTCTCCATTTTCTACAAAGATTTTCTGCAGAACATAGTGTAACTGAAAATGAAATTTTTTGAATTCATCCCTGACGGGTCTCATGCACTTGATCTAAGTATTTAAATCTATAGATGTATTTGAGTTTGAGTCTTTGATTGAGAAAGTGTACAATTCTCTTATGTACTCACTCAATTTTTTCACATTTCATTTGTTTTTTCCCTTTATCAGGTCTTCTGGTTGGCTTCTGCCATACCTATGATCTCAAGATCAAATCCTCAAGGATCTATTTTATCACATCTGTGATAGGTAAGAAACAATCATCTTTTACTCACTTCTACGGCAATCATTATTTTCAATTTGTTGGTTTTGCTTGATTTTTCCTCTTGTTTGTATGTCCTTGGTACATTTTTTTTTTCTGTTTAAAAGATACGAGAATACAGTGGAAATGGTAACATTGTGTAAAGGATATACAGTAATGCACTTTCACAAGATGCTTGTGCAGGAATGCTGTGTGTGTGTATGTGTCTATTTAGGTGCATCTTTCTTCCCATTACTCATACATGCATTGTCTTCATAGTGTCCGGGACAATAGAAATAGAGCCACCTGTGTTTAATGTTTTCAGACAATACAGTCTTTGTATCTAAGAATTTAGACCAATTTCATTACATTGACAAATGCTACCATTCTTTGAACCGTAGGAAGTACACAGGCAGTAGCATGCAAGCATATGCAATGTTATGACTCTGATTGCATAGAATTAGGCATTGCTTTATATTTGAATAAATTATGATTTGATCTTTGTGAGCAGTGGCCTTCACAGCTGATTAAGCAGATATTTCTTCACAGGGAAACTCAAAGAATAAAGTCTCACCAAGGACAGTAATCTTAGGTCATTAAACATCTTGCATTTAAACATCAATTGTGCCATTCCTCTTCTTTGTCTTTGCCACAGCATATGGTGTTGGTCTTGTCATGACCTTCATCGCCCTGACCCTCATGCAGACCGGTCAGCCAGCCCTCCTCTACCTGGTCCCGTGCACCGTACTGACCACTCTGGCCGTGGGAACGTGCAGGAAAGAAGTCAGCGAACTCTGGAATGGTGGACCGGTGAATAACCATCACATATTGTGAACGCCAATAGGGGGGAAGGCGGTAGAGTGTAGGAAAGGAGGAGCTCAAGAGAAGAGGTCAGAACGACAAGATTTATAGCGCCCTCTGTGTCAGCCGTGTGTCTCGGTGGTGTCCTTGTTTTGCAGTGACTTTCATGCTTTCACTTTGTAAAGGCTTATCCCTCGCACACTATACTGTCAACTTTGCTGTGCAATTCATGTTTTACGTCTGCCACTTGCAAATAATACAGCCAATGATGTGAGATTAGCCTAAAGATGGCGCAAATGAGGCTTCTCATTTTCATAAGTGATATCACATCATACTTGTCAATTCAATGGCATCAAAAGACTTGCTCTGCACCTAAAGGCCCGAATTCATGAAGGTGGTACAAATGAAACCATGGTTTAAACCATGGACAAAAACCATGGAACGCCAAGTGTCGCACTGAATATTTCGTTTCAAAATTGGTCATTTCGTCGACAAAATGTCCATTTCGTTGACGATATTATCATTTCGTGGACAAAATGTCCATTTAGTTACAAAATGTTGTCATTTCGTTACAAAATAATAATTTCATCAACGAAATGACTGATTTCGTAACGAAATATTCCATGCGACACTTGGCGCTCCATGGTTTTTGTCCATAGTTTAAACCATGGTTTCAATTGTACCACCTTCGTGAATTCGGGCCAAAGTGTTTAGATTGCAAAGTGGTGTCACAAAAGCATTTCTATTTGTGTCTCAGTCAAATTTTTCATTTGAGACCTACCTTTAGATATGAAAAGGCCCTAGTAGAATATGGTATCGCAAGGTGTGTGATGTAACTTTTCATTCTGAACTGCTTTGCCGCAAGAGCGCTTCTTAAGTCTGTGTTGTCACAATGTCATGTGCTACCATGACAAAACTCCTAAACACCATTTGTAATTCTATGACTGCTATACCTTTTTTGTTCTTTCAAAGGAGGTCTATGTGCTGTGAATTTTTATCACAAATTCAGCACTGTCCACAATTAGTACTAATCAGAAATTCAGAGTTTGTGTGTGGAAGTAGAAGTAAACGTACTTTAAACTACACAAATACCTAAGTTCAAGTCATTTCCAAAAACAGCTATTGAAGTCCATCTCAGCTACTCAGTATTCCTTTTTAATCCCATAAACATGAATACGTACCAAGCCACCACATTTGACTTCCTATATTTCGTATTGGTTTTTTTTTTCTCTTTTTTTTTTTTTGGGGGGGGGGGAGAAAGTCCTATTTGCAAGTCACATGAACATCCCATGAGTAAATGAGTAAATTCATCATTGCAAACAGTAGTGATCCATTTACATCTGTTACAATGCAGTGTTCTTTTTTTTTGGGGGGGGGGGGTGAATTTATGGACATTTACAAGTGTGGCATGCTTGAATCAAAGATACAGTCAAGCTTGTTGCATGTCAGTTAGCCAGTATGCTTTTCAATTCACTTGAATGCATGTTCAGTATGTGCAAAAACCTTTTAACATCACATCCTGTCAGACAACATTGTGTCAGCTCAAAAGCTCTGGTGTATAGTGTGCCTTGATGTCTTGTGTTTATTCACTTGAGTTGTCATGGCAGGGTGTGTAGAGCTGGGATTTGTACAAATGTCTCACCGGGATTTGTACAAATGCTGGGAAATGTACAAACGTCTTGATTGGAAATGTGCAAATCTTTGAAATTTGCATCAACGAGAAATGTACAAATCTAAAAAATTGCATCAATGGGAAATGTACAAATGTCTCGCTGGGAAATGTACAAACGTGTTGATTGGAAATGTGCAAATCTTTAAAAATTGCATCAACGAGAAATGTACGAATCTAAAAAATTGCATCAATGGGAAATGTACAAATGTCTCGCTGGGAAATATACAAATTTTCAATTTTGCCGGGAAATGTACAAATCAAGCACTTCAGTGGTATTACGTACTGATGGTTTATATGTGTAGATGAACTCGATGTCTAACAAAACTGCTCATGAACCTTTACCGTTTTCATTTTCTTGTAAACCCCACTACAGATTTTCACCAAACTTGGCAGATAGCTTCTTTATAGTGATACATCCCCCCCCCCCCCCCCCACCACCACCAAAGGGGAGGGGGGTGGGAGAGTTTGAGGCTTCAGCTTCCTTAAACTCTAGATTTGGGGGGAGGAGGAGGGGAATTTTCCACATTTTCAGCATCTTCTTGAAAAATCTATGACACATTTTCACCAAACTTGGCAGATAGCATCTTTATGGTGATATGATCTTGAGTATGAATCTGTTTAAACCCCACCTCTCTCTCCCCCCCCCCCCCCCAAAAAAAAAAAAAGGGGGAACTTGAAGCCTCAGAGTCCTAATCTCTGGATTTTTCTGGAGAACCCAAAAAGATAGAGCTATATTAGAGCTATTAAGACATTAAATACTGAAATTTCATGTTTGATGATCGGTCACTCCGTCGTGTAAGCCATTATCGTTCACTCCTTCGTTGCGCTGAGCCGTCATCATTTACTCATTCGCCTAGGCCATCATCGTGCACTCTGTCGTCTTAGCCACCATTGTTTTACTCCATTGTCTCAGCCATCATCGTTCACTCCTTTGCCAGGCCATCAGCGTGCACTCTGTCGTCCAGGCCATCATCATGCCCTCCTTGTCTAGGTCGTTAACATGCACGCTGTCGTCTAAGTCATCATCGTTCACTCTTTCGTCGACTGAGTCATTATTGTCTTCTCCCTTGTCTGAGCTTTATTCATTCACTCCTTCGTCTAAGCCATCATCGTTTAATGTATCACCTACAAAGTTATCACTGATGTCACCTTCAAAAACGATATGAGCACTGTTTTGGATGATTCCGAGTACCTGCTCTCGATTGCGTGTTAGTGACAAGTAGTGCTTTTCGTTGCCTTCTGATAAGTGTCGTAACACAGTGTATGGCAAATCAAAAGTGAAAATATCGTCATCATTAATTTCTAATGACCAATACCTGGATGTTGTAGATATCTTAAATCATTTATAAAGTGAGATTGTCTCCATAACTTCCATTGTGCAACATACAAGAAAGGTAATCCTCCGGTATTTCTGTAAGAAATGCCAACTGTTCTCTTCCGTTCTCAAGGTATAAGTTGGTTACCAGGTATCGATCCACTTCTCTTGTGAGAGAAAAAGATTCCCATTGTCGAATTGTAACTGATCAGATATGGCACCAAATTGGCAATTGCCATCTTCCTTTGGATTTAAATGTACAGAGTCCTGAGTCTTTGCATAGCTGTTCAATCTGCAATGTCTGAGTTACAGGTAGCCCGATATGATAAGATCTTAAGGTATTGGCCGCTTGGAAAGGTGACCCATTCACGTCTGTGTTGATTGGATAAAGTGTCAGCAGGTATGTCCACCAAAGGAAACCATTATTCAGCCTTCGTATTCATACACTGATGTGTAATAGCAACCTGACATTTGTGTTTCTGTAACTTCCTTTCAGTAATTCAGCCTGGCAAGATTGACATTCTGTTCATCACTCTCAAACGTGACTTCTTCGCTGGAGTAATCTCAATCTTTTATTTTCATGCTTTGTTGAGACAGAAGCCTGTTTTCTGATGAGGTTCACTTTCCTGCGCTATTCTTGCATGTCATTTGTTACACTCGTTTTTTTAAGGCTTGAATTATCATGGTGTCGGTCAAAGAAAGTATTCGGGAAAGCATAGTCGGGAAGTTCACATGCCCAAGTTACACCATGTCTTTTAGAAATGAGGTCGGATTGTATCTTTGAAGACGTCAATTGCTGTCAGTACATACAATTGTATCTGTAATGCCTTTTCTTGTATGTAGCTGTGGTTTTCATTTTGAGAAGGTCAACCAGGTTCCTGTCCATCATGCATTTTGCTGTTATGGGTATATTCGGTGTCTTGTTCGTAAATCTCACATTCATGTGCCGATGAGTTGAACACTGAGATAGTATCTTTCAGACAACTTCTGAAATATGGAAAACTTGCTCTTCAGTTTAAGATGATAATAATAATGATAATAACAATAATAATGATAATAATAATAATAATAATAATAATAATAATAATAATAATAATAATAATAATAATAACAATAACAATAATGATAATGATAATAATAATGATAATGATAATAGTAGTAGTAGTTATAATAATAATAATAATAATAGTAATAATAATAATGATGATAATAATAATAATAATAATAATAATAATAATGATAATAATAATGATAATAGTAATAATAATAGTAATAATAATAATACAGACATTTATAATGCAAAACGTATCCACTCAAAGGTGCTCAAGGCGCTCACAATTAATGTTTATAACCAAACACACAGTCCAACAGTGTATTACATATCTAAGTTCCTACAGCTTCAAGCATGTTCCTCCTCAAAGAAAAGTGGACCAAATGTGCAATTTTAGCTTTCCCTTGAAGTCATTGACAGTGTCACAATCCTTCATGGAGTCCAGGAGTCTGCCCCATAAGCGGGGAGCTGCTGACATAAATTCTCTATCTCCCCATGATCTTCTAGTTTTGGGGTGAGATGACTAGAGGCTTTAGAGGAGCGCAATCCAGATTGAGATGGTTATGGAGGCTGAGCAGAGATGAGATGTATTGTGTGAAGAGAACTTCAAAGCCAGGTATATGATGGGGAGGACCTTGTAGGTGAGCCGTTGTTTGACAGGAAGCCAATGGAGTTGTTGGAGGACTGGTGTGATGTGAGTTGATCTCCTCGAATATGTCACCAGACGGGTAGCAGCATTTTGAACACGTTGGAGCTTTTGCACTTGACACTTGGGGAGGTCATACAGAAGAGTGTTGCAGCAGTCTATGCGGGATGTGATGAATGCATGCACCAGCTGCTCGGCAGACTTAGGAGTCAGATACTTGCATATAGCACAAAGATTGTGGAGGCTGTGAAATGCAAGTCTCACAGTGTTTGTCACTTGCAAGTCCATTTTCATATTGGAGTTAAAGATTACTCCAAGATCACGAACCTTGTTTCAATACAGGGCGAATTGATACTGTCCCAGTATGAAGACTGGGAGTTTTGAACTTCGCAAGCTGCTGTTTTGAGCCAAACATGATCAACTCAGATTTTCCATCATCATATTATGTACATTGTACTTTTGATGTACTTAAATGTACTTACTAATAAAGCACCGTATTATCCATATCACTTTTGGGTCAAGACGAGTTTTTTTTTTGTTTTTTTTTAACAATCTCTTAATATGGGCCTTTGTCTCCCCAAACTCCACCCCTCCATCCCCTGGACTTGTTGCCCCTTCATACAAAGTGGGATTTTATTGTCCCCGCCAAACGAGTTCGAGCAGGGGACTATGAAACGGGCTCCGTATGTGTGTGTGTCCGTGTGTCTGTCCGTCCGTCCGTCCGTGTGTCCGTGCTAACGAGAGTATGCTTGTGTGGCTAGGAGAACAATAGTGCACAATAGATGGCCTTTATTCCATCAGGCTCGTGTGGCTAAAATTTTTGCTTGTTTGTCTATTTTAACAAAAGGGAGAACAAAGGGGTAGACACACAAGTATATCACCGTTAGGTCGTACGTGTGTGCGTCCGTGTGTGATCAAAATCTTCAATTTGCTACTTCTCTGTCATTTATGAGCCAATTTTGATTCTGTTTGCTTTATATGATAGCAGTACATGGGAGCTTTGAAACTTCTACACAGAATTTCAGTCGTGACCTTTGACCTTGACCTTTGACCTATATTGTACATTTTGCTACAAAATGCTACTCCTTCGCCATTTCTAACCCGATTTCGATTCCGTTTGCTTTATGTGATGGCTCTAGGTGAGGGCTTCAAAACTTCTACACAGAATTTTGACCTTTGACTTCTTTGACCTTTGACCTTGGATTTTTTGACCTATATTGTACATTTTGCTACAAAATGCTACTCCTTCGCCATTTCTAACCCGATTTCGATTCCGTTTGCTTTATGTGATGGCACTAGGTGAGGGCTTCAAAACTTCTACACAGAATTTTGACCTTTGACTTCTTTGACCTTTGACCTTGATTTTTGACCTGTATTGTACATTTTGCTACAAAATGCTACTCCTTCGCCATTTCTAACCCGATTTCGATTCCGTTTGCTTTATGTGATGGCACTAGGTGAGGGCTTCAAAACTTCTACACAGAATTTTGACCTTTGACTTCTTTGACCTTTGACCTTGATTTTTTGACCTATATTGTACATTTTGCTACAAAATGCTACTCCTTCGCCATTTCTAACCCGATTTCGATTCCGTTTGCTTTATGTGATAGCACTAGGTGAGGGCTTCAAAACTTCTACACAGAATTTTGACCTTTGACTTCTTTGACCTCTGACCTTGATTTTTGACCTGTATTGTACATTTTGCTACAAAATGCTACTCCTTCGCCATTTCTAACCCGATTTCACTTCCGTTTGCTTTATGTGATGGCACTAGGTGAGGGCTTCAAAACTTCTACACAGAATTTTGACCTTTGACTTCTTTGACCTCTGACCTTGATTTTTGACCTATATTGTACATTGGCTACAAAATGCTACTCCTTCGCCATTTCTAACCCGATTTCGATTCTGTTTCCTTTATGTGATGGCACTAGGTGAGGGCTTCAAAACTTCTACACAGAATTTTGACCTTTGACTTCTTTGACCTTTGACCTTGATTTTTTACCTATATTGTACATTTTGCTACTAAATGCTACTTCCGGCGGGGACATATATTATGCACCGCGTAATTTCTACTTTTCCTTGTTATCGTGGGGATGCTACCTTCCATGTTTGGTTATCCGTTATAGATTTTTGTTCAAAGATGCTGAAAATGTGGAAAATCCCCCGCCTTCCCCCTCATGTTTGGTAAAAATCTTCATAGATTTTTTTCAAGAAGATGCTGAAAATGTGAAAACTGTGAGACTTGAGGTCCCCCACCCCCACCCCCTTTCTTGGGTGAGGATGGAGGCTCATTTAAACAAATAAAAGTCATATCACCATAAAGATGCCAGCTGCCAAGTGGTAAAGGTTCATGAGCAGTTTTGTTAGACATTTAGTTCATCTATATACCATTAGTACATAATACCATTGAAGTACATGACTTGTACATTTCTTAGCAAAATTGAACATTTGTACATTTCCCAGCGAGATGTTTGCACATTTCCCGTTTATGCAACTTTCGGGATTTGTACATTTCCTAGCGAGACATTGGTACATTTCCTGGTGTTTTGTACAAATCCCAGCGAGACATTTTCACAAATCCTGACTTCACAGGGTGCTCCAAGCATGTTGATTTACCGGCCCCAGTCTGCAAAATACAGCTGAAAGGAACATCAAGGTCATAAATACCACCTATTAAGTCCATTGATGTCATCCTGTTGCCAAAAACAAGTTAGAGCACAGTCTCTCAGGCTATGTGGAGTACTGTAACTACTGAAAAGTTCAGCATGACATGAATCCATTCCCCTTGTATGTTTTAGCCACACTACATGCCCCTGGGGCCATTGCATGTACATGTATGATCCAGGCCATTAAACCTGGTGAATTCCTGTACCTACATGTATGTAGCACTCTTGTAAGCATCGCAAGTTGAAATGTGCACTGTGAATGTATGTTTTGGTATGACGATCTATTGCATGGAATCTTGATAAGCGTAAAAGTGTGGCATTTCTCATTATCTTATCATCTGATATTCATTCATTTCTAACCGTCTCTCAGTCGCATTACTTGTTTGTATGTCTTGCAGTGTACAGCCATTATAAGCTCTTGATTTATGTTTGTTTTGTGTGTTTTTGCAATATTGTTTGATTTTCATTTCTAGATTTTCCCTTTTCTTTTGAATATATAATGAAAAGAATAATTCCTTTACTGATCATAATTAAAATAGAATAACACAATTGTTTATGTACTAATCCCATTTTGTGAAATAATGTGAATAAAATGTGGCCCATTAGGTATTACGTATAAAGTGTCTACCAGTACTGACTTAAATTAAAGTTTGTTGTTGTTCCAGGTATCTTTACAGTAAAGGTGATTGAAAAATTAATAATAATGCACACAGAGTATTTGTTATATCATACATACAGAAGAAAACCACAGATGCAGCTTGAATATGTGTGAAATGTGTGAAATGCAAAAATAAAGCAGAGATCTGAACAGAGTATTTAATTGAAGGTCTTAACCTGTATTCATTTTAGTCCCAGATGTTTGTGACCATTGATCCTCAGGTGTACTTGTTTTGGATTGATGAATGTGCAACACTATCATGCTTTGACTGGTCTTTGATTTTGCCAGACAGTTAGAAAGCATATCATAACAAGCATCATGCTGCTAGAACATGATAGATGCATGCATGAAAGTGTGCATGATATTTGCACATAGCCGATGACACGTGATGTATTTTTTATCCGTGCAGAAGGAAAGTGTGGGGTCTCCAGCTAGCTCGAGAGCCTCAGCAAATGTTGATTCAAGTCAAACAGCCCAGCCGCGTACAGACGAAGGAGAACCGAGTGAAGTTGAACGAATGATTCATCCTGTTGACCCTCAAAGCAGTCAGTGTGTGGGCAACAAGGAGTCCGATGATAAAAGCAAAGAAGGTTAACAAAGGTTTTTTGTTTGTTTGTTTTTGGGTTGTTTTTTTTTTTTGTCCTTGTGTGGCAAACATCAAGAGTTTGGGTCGGCTAAGAGTTGTGCTTCTTTTAGCATAGTGCCCCCTACGAATCTTGGAATACATATGGATATGATTATCAGTATGCATTTGTATATAATATAATCTTGATACTTAACAGTCTAATGCACGGCACTTCTATCCCTCATGCACATAGTAAAGTTCACGTACAAATTTACCAAACCACTGTTTATATATTGGCGTCTGACATTTTGTTGTCTCACATTTGTGTTCATTTACCAAGGAAGTGAGGTTATGTATTGTTTATATGTGGAGCTGATATTATCATGTAAAGTGGATTAGAGAGTTCACCGTCAATGCAGCAGTAGAAAGGTGTCCACTCAAATTGTGTTCTCTTGTTGCATTGTCACACACTTTAGATGACAGCAGTCATCATAATTCTGATTTAGTGTGTATTTGAAAGGCATTTTTATGATGCTGCTTAGGCTGTTCCATGGGGTGTTAGTGTGAGTTTAGCTACTCTACACAATGACTTTGGTTTTAAATTGAAATGAGAGGGACACATTTTCCCTGCAGATTGAACTGCCCTCTTCCCCCCCCCCCCTCCTCCAAGTTCCATCTAAAGCGGGGTTCCCACTATCACGATTGGCGCCACGATTGAAATCGTGGTCTTAATCGTGAAGGAATCGTGGTGATCTTATCAGATCTTGACGTCGGTCGTGGCAATCGCATTAATCGTAGAAAAATTTTGGACGGTTCAAAAATTTTCTACGATTTACACGATTAATTGTTGATCGTGATCATCGCATCAGGTTGTCTTGGATCGTATCAAAACGCAGCAAATCTCATCTAATCGTACTTCTTAATCGTGTTGATCGGGATCGACTTTTTCACTTCCCTCCTACTTATATACATATATTTATTCTTCTTTTTTTTATATTTGCCCTTATTTTGCTCCAAGATCGTACATATTTTGTATCATATATTTTTATACATATCATTATTATCACTATACATTGTTTTACCATAACACAGACGCACAAAAACGGAGTTCCCCGTAATCAATTTGGGATAATTTTTTAACAAAAAAAAAAAAATAGCAAAACTAAAATGACTGTGGTATGTCTGCACGTATTGACTAAGGTCAGTATAAAAATGAGAATTATTTCCTGAATCGTGCATGAGTGAGCACACATAAAAGGCAAATTTGATTACTTTTTAGAACTATACTACAGTAATTGTTGTTGTTGGGTTGTTTGTTTGTTTGTTTGTTTTTGTTTTTGTTTTTGTTTTTGTTTTTTTTGTTTTTTTTTTTTTGGGGGGGGGTAAAGTATTGTTTCTTGTGTTATCAATCGCTTTTGTTGTTTCATCATCCATCATTTGACCCCTTCACATCTATTGTAACAATTTTCATGTTTGTTTGTTTTTTTGTTTGGTTTTTAGAGGAAAATAGCTGTGTCTACTCTTATTAAACTGCAAAATCCATTTAGTTAAGGATTGTTGTCAGATGATGCAGCCAAGATCTAGCACCCCATGTCAAGAGAACATAAGAAAGAGTAGTTGTGTCTTCATTGAGTAAGCATGTACACTTTAAAGATGGAGCAAAAACTGCAAAACTGTACTTTTGATATTGAATAGGGGAGGGCTGGCACAATGAATCCTAAAATAACACCATTGAAAGCAGAATGTTTCTCATACCCCACGAAAACTTTTGTGACTTTTGAAAAGTGACCATTGTCACTCATACATGACTATAAAGATCACTGTCATTTTTCACATAGAGGTTAGTTGATAAGACGTGTAACAATACCCCTGCGAAATAATTTTGCTTCAAACTTATTTTGTTTTAAAAAGTGACATTAGGGGAGTTACTTTTCTGTTGTGTGTATATCGGTTTTGTTAAACACTGTTGAAAAAAACTATTTATCAAGCTAAACCCACCAAACTTTCAACACCCCATGAGATAACGACATTTTGAAATAGAAAGGCATATATACGGACTATGCGAATATGAAATCAAACACATAAACAATACTAAGTTCGGTCAACTTTCTTACACTGAGCCTATAACACATAATAATGTCAGCATTCAAAAAGATCCAATCCTCTTTTTAAGCTTCCATTTCATCATATTTTCTTCATGTGTTTCAAAGGAAGGCAAAAACATTTGTCTTTATCTTTTTTCTTTTTTTTTTTTGGGGGGGGAGGGGGCAATGATTTGATCTTGCGTATGCAGTTGTTTTAGGTTTTTTTTAGGGGAGGGGGGGTGCTGAGGCCGAGCATGTCGATTCAATAATCTTTAGGTTGAATTAGAAAAGGGAATTTCTGACGTTGTGGCTGGCCTAGGCGCTGCTTTCTCTCTGATGATAACGTAATTGTCATTCGCAATATTGCAAAGGTCACGTTGTCGTCATCCTCAGTCAACCCTTGCCATCATCAATGGTTGTGGATAAATAGGCCTAATCACTCTTAAGAAGTTAGAGAAATAATGAAAGACATTGTCAGTCGGACTATAATATTCCCATTTGGGTCGAATCGCGCCTTAAATCGAGTCGCTTTTGATCCCGATCGTGAAAGATATCGTATCTTATCTCAACAGCCCGCATTGCTTCGCGGTATTCGTACTGGAACGTATCAGAACACAGCTGCACGCACCAGATCGGGGATCTCGATCGTAATGATCGTGTTAGATCGAAACCAATCGTAGACTCAGTCGGGACAATCCTATCGGGTCATATTTGAATCGGAGACCACATCGTGACAGATCGTATTGCTTGAAATAGACCAATCATGACCATATCGCATCCCAGCGAACCAACACGTATTGACTCGCATAACCTCATATCCAAACGTGAAATTTCAGACGAGTTGAACAAATTTTCCACGATCAGTTACGAATGTCCAATCGTGGCGTTCGCAATGGATCGCACGATAGTGGGAACCCCGCTTAACTCTCAGACACAGAATTGTGTGGACACAAACAGACATTAATCATGCATTTGAATGTATGCTAGGCCTGTGAGTTTGTAAGAGCCAGGCAATAGTAGAACCTAATTCTTATTTAGTCATTATGCGAGTAGCACTTGACTGCACATTTGAAGTCAATGTAGGCCTTTGACAAATTGGACCAACACTGAGGACCAATCAGTGTTAGGTCATGGATGTAAGAAATTTATCATCTGTGTGTGTATGTTGAAGATTTGTTGTGTCTTTATTGAGTTGGTTATACTGCTTCTACAGTTTGTTCACATGTGGATACAAGTGACTTTGAAGCACTTACAATGCTGAGGAATGTAATAAATGTCTAGCTGTTTCCTTTTTTTCTCTTTCTTGTCTCCCAAAGCTATAATTAATTTTCACTGTATTCTAAAGAGATTTAACTCATGCTGTCTGCTAAAATGATACACTTAATGACTGTAAACAACAACAACAACAACGACAACAACAACAAAAAGCAAACAAACAAATAAACAATAAACAAGGAACAATCCTGGAACCACAGAATATTTGTCTGGGTGTACGATGTGACAAATTTTAATCCTGAAGTCTGAAATGATATGAAGATAATTCGATGAATCAGTCTGTCTTACTCAATTCTAATTTCACATTGAAATGACTTCCCCCAGTGAAATGTGTTTTTGGCATGGAAAGAAAGGTCAGATGCCTAATATGTGCAGAAAAATAAAAAGAAAAGAAAGAAATGTTTTTAAAGAAATGAATATTTTTTTTTTGTCATCACGACAGTTTCCATTTTTGTATTAAAAACTGCACTCACATTTGATACTCTTCTTCTTCTTCTTCTTCTTCTTTTTTTGCGTGATGTACCTTAAAGCAGTGAATTATTTGAGTATGATACTCTTTGAGGTATGTACAAATACCAATGATGAGATTTTGGAGTTTTTTTTGTGTGTTTTATATCCTGTACACTGTGTGCATTATGTGCCATAACAATCCATTTTATCATAGTTGCAAGGTATGTGCAAGAATATGTACAGTTACAAGCTTACTTCCCCAAAGTCAGTGTATATGTATGCTCATTCAGGCACATTTTGTTATTTAACACTTTGTGCAAAAGTCCATAGTAACTTGTTGGTTGCAGGACACATTTTATGTGATCTGAACCAAAACACGTTATGTCCAGCTGTAAATTATCTAAGTGTCTAAGTACTGTGAAACACGATATTTTGGCAGCATGAAATTTTCGCGAATGGGAGCCAACGGCCTTATTCGCAGCATGAAATTTTCATGAGTTGCCTCTAACATTCAATGCATATAGTGTAGACAAGATCTTTAGCTTGCATTTTAATTTCGCGAAACTCGGCTCTCGCTAAATTCGCGAAATTAAAGTGCACGCGAACATTCCCCATTTTACGGTAATCTATGGTGTCCAGTGCATTCTGTAAAATTGTTCAATAATAGTTGCATGTTCCTTTCCGTCTACATATTAGTTTACAATGACATTTTTTTTGATATTCTTTTGAATAATCACTGCCTTTGTATAAAGTTTCCTGAAGACAGGATTGGTAACTTTATCACTGATTTTTACCAAAATGGTAATACCGAAGGGACAGATTAGTAAGTATGAAGAGATAAACAAGAATGTCGCTACTGTTTATTGTATCTGCATGTCATGTGTGGGGCCTCACTGGCCTTTCAAAGACTTTTTCACTTTGTAAACAAACTGACAGCATTACCTTTATTTAATATGTGTTTATTTTTTGGCATTGTCTATCCTTGAGATTTTTTTTTTTAAATTCTGTCCATGATACACCTAGAGCAAAGTCATGGACAGAATGTTTCTTTTGAGAAAATGTGAACTTCATTACATTGTATTTGAGAAAAGATACCCTAACAAGATGTGTTATGCAAATGATGTGATAGTCACGTTATTGCGGAAGTTTTTATCCCATGTCTGCAAGATTTTTTGACCCTTGGTGTGCTGTGAGTATGAATTGGCACAGAAAACCCCATTACACTATACCCATGTACACATTGTCCAAGGTACATGGCAAAGAAAGCATAGATAGCTTCTAAGCTTGAGACGAATTGATGACATTCAGTTCAAATGGTCACAACATTGAAAACTTTGTTGTCTATGTTATTTATGTTTCATTACTTCCATCCCTAACACCTTTTTTTTTTCCTTTGAGGTAAATTCTTGCTGAAATTGCTGTGGTTCCATGTTGATAACAATATTTGTGTACATGTTTGTTCTTTTGTACATCACTTGTTAATAATCACTAAGTTTTACCTGTATATTTTGGAAGAAGAGTATGTTGGTTAAAAAGTAGATTATTTAGAGGCTTTTTTTCCATTTGTTAGGATTTTTTCCTCCAAGACTAGGTCATTAGCCAGTAAGGTTGTCATATTCATTATCCAACCATCTATATCAAATTCAAGACTTATGTATTATGGTGTAGATGTAGGATTGATGCGGAAGTATGCAGTACAATGATAGCATGAGTTTAAATTCTCCCAGGAGAGTTTGGATGATAATGGAAGGCAATTCTTTGTTTGCAAACTCAGAAGACCAACACAGAGCATTATTTACTGTACTAAGATATCCATAAGTCTCAACAGGGCATTTTTGGTAGCATTTATCAAGAAGCTAACTCTAGATAGTAAGCCAAGTTGTTTTCCTCGAAATTTAGTGTGCAGTCTGTAGCTGAAGGCGCAATGTTTTTCATATGGTAAAGGAACATTTACAACAGTGTTAAACCTGGTGTTTGTGCCATCCAGATTGGGCTGCATTTCCACAGAAAATTGAATCCTAGTTTTTCAGGTAGCAGTGATGTGAGGGATTTGTGTATTTTACATTAGTCCAGATTAGCATAAATAAGTCCGCCTACAAAAGTGGAGTGAATTGTTTTGTTCATGCATTCTGGAAAAGAGATGAAACAGACTTGCAGATTAATTATGCAACTTAAGGAAGTTCAGGGGAACTTGAGAGAAAGAGGAGAATGTAAAACCTCATTTCTGAACATTTCTCTACCTCTCAACAGATAACTTGTAGCAACGTTTGCATGGTAATAAGACTGCTGAATAAGACCGCCAAGCATGTTAAGAACAGTCGTTCATCATGTATACAAGCGATATAACTTACATGTATGTGCGTAATGCAAAGTAAATTCTATGTCAATGTTCATAATGTTGTATATCACCTTCTTTTTGCAAAGTTTGTCACGTTAGTAAGCACTGTGAATAACATGTTTTTTTTATTTCATTATTTATGACCTGTCAAAAAAAAATAAGTGATAAGTAAAGTAAGTAACACTTAAATGCAAAATAAGTATGATGGACTTTGTGTTTTGTTAACATTTAGCTATCTGTCTATGTGCAATGTGCAACAAAAGCATGCAATTTTTTGTGTAAAGTATAAATGACAGCAGAACAAGTAACAAAATACAAAGACAGGATCCAAATGCACTCTTGTTTTCTCTAGTTTTTATGTGTGTGTGTGTGTGTGTGTGTGTGTGTTTGGAATGTTTTAAAATTGAAAGTCACGAGAAAACTTCCCAACAGCCTGTTACCCAATACATCTGTACCTCAAGTCATTGCATGAATATGTCGCTCGTGATGAAAACAATCGAACTTCATTCCGAGGAATCACAATAGAGTGGGGTGCATATTGAGGCACTATAAATGGGTCCTTCTCAGGATGATGTCAGAATGCAGCGCAGATGATGTTATGTTTCAGGGGCTCTTTGATGTTGTGTATTCGTGTATGTGTGTGTGTGTGTGTGTGTGTGTGTGTGTGGATTGGAGGGGGGAGGGTGAGGTGAGGGGGTAAAGGTGTTAGGGAAAGTGGTCCAGTCAAGGATCACCCCACCCATGGAAAGTCGATGGTCTTCTTGTGTTTGCTATTATCCGAGTGTTTTAGAGCAAAAATAGTGTGTGTGTATGTGTGTGTGTGTGTGTGTGTGTGTGTGTGTGTGTGTGTGTGTGTGTGTGTGTTGGGGGGGGGGGCAATCTAATCCCAGCCCCTTCCCCTTCTTCTGCCCTTGTGCTTTGTGGTTAGTTTCGGTATGCACCACGGGTAGAGTGCTATATGAATACAATGTAATGTAAAAAGAGAAAAAGAGAGGGGGGGGGGGAACGAGCAGAGCTTAAATGAAAAGGAAAACAAGGATGATAGTGCCTTTATATCTTCCAGTATAGGTAACATCCTTCTGCGAAGAAGTGTTGCCCAACACTGACTCCTTATCTTGGTCAAAAAGTTGATGATTAGAGTAGTGATGACAATTTGATTTTCAAAGAGTTCTCTTTTTTTTTCGTTTCGTTGGATTAAGAATAATGATGCAAGTTGTTGCCCATCCGTTAAGCTTAACCAAATTCCGTCACCATGCCCCAATCATGTCATTGTTCTCTCTGTGCGCAGTGATGTATAATGCAATGTTCTATCTATTCATACCTCTTCCGTCATTTCTGATTCCCCCTCCCTCTTTTTGTTTATTATGTCTGTGTAGATCTATGTCATATGTAAAGAGATGAGGGAGGTCATTGTTCTCTCAGACCCCCCCCCCCACGTCTGAAATGACTAAAGAGTTCGTGAGGTAAAATTCAAGTCTATATGTGATGACGTCATTTTCCGAATCTGTGCATCTGAAAGTGGGCGGATGACGATGTATGAAGATAATGAGGAATGTCTTCTATAGGTAAAATGAAGTGAAAAAAAAATTGTGTGTGAATAGCCTTTGTGTTCCATGAAAACTCGTGGTAAACTCCCATTGTAGCGGGTCTCATAATCCATATTTTAGAAGTGGGGATTAATTCTATTATACGAAAGGATAATATGTTAAAAAAAAGCAACAACAACAGCAACAATTTGCAAAGGGGAAAGGTAATTTGTAAGTTCATGTCCATATAGATTAAACACATCCTTAATACTGATATGAGTATGAATTATAGTCTTACAAATGCCATATTTTCTTAAGTAATACTGTACGTGAAAAGTCAAACGAGTAGCGGTTACCTACTTTACTTTGAACTGAAGATTCGTAACACATAGTTTACAAATTCTGCAACCTCCTAACTCTCGGGTTTTCTTTCTGTTATCTACTTATGAGATGTCTCCTAAAGGGTCGGAAACGCCAAGAAATTTGAATAACTTTTTAAGACAAATAATTGTCAGTTGTACAAAAAGGGGGAGGGGGTAAAATGTCTCCAACAAAACTAGGCGAAAATTTGTTCAAGATTTCTAACAAGTACATGTATTTGCAGAATGAGGCTTTACATCTTTAAAATCTCGGAGTGGGAGTCGAGCACAGACTAATAGATCGTGCCAGCTCGGTTGGGGCAGTTTTGGGCGTACACGAGCTCGCTCGAAAGGTCACACTGATGGAGTTGATTGATTTCGGAAACTCTTGGGGGAAACCCGCGGTGGGCATTATTTCTAAAATAAGCCTGATCCGGCGGGAGAATCCAGGCAACAAAGGCGTAGACGAAGTGTTCGAACATCGGTTGTGGCATGTTCAACGTCAACTTCGAGCGGTAGTAGTCAGAAAGAGGCCACCCGCTCCTATTTATTTTCGCTTCAACTTTCGCTTCAACTTTTCCCTGACAAAGTATCAATCTGTATTAGAACTCAACTTGACAAGAAAAGCTTAGCGGGTAGTTTTGTGGTTGTTTTTTTTTTTTTTTCCGGCAACTGCTCACGGAAACCGTTTTCCATTAACCGTTACAATTTCGTCCTGAAAAACTCAAAATATGTTATACAGTTATGGAGTTGAACATTTTATAGATTATTACCGGCCCCTGTAATATAATTAAAGATCTCCACGTTTAACTAAATTCTGCAGATGATCTGACGTCTTGAAGGTAATTGTAAGAACATTGATTTTGTTAGCTATTTAAAGGATGCCACTGCCTGTGTGTTCTGCGAGCATGTCGGAAGGAATCTGCCCACTCCGATTATGTATAGCTGTCGTCTGTTTACTCATGGTTCCAGCCATTCTTGGATTGAGCGTGATCGACTTCGACTCCGACGATGCACGGTCTGACTCTAGCAGCTATGCCGATTATGACGACGTCATCGCAAAATCGCTCAACCAATCGGGTCCCCATGTCTGTCGGAGAACAGAAAGGTAAATTGCCTATATTTTTATAGCTGCACACGATTATATAATACAGATACTTTGGAAAAGTATGCTACGTTTTCCCACTCACAATGAGATCAAACGATATTCATCAATTTGATATCATACATCATATCTATGAAATTTTGTTGTTGAGATTAGATGAAGTATGTTTTTAAAAAAATGATATATTAAGCTGAGATGATATGCCTGTCTTCAAATGCCTCTTATATGTGAGTCCAAATGTCCGCAGAATGTCTAGGTAAGTGGCATTATAGACAGTAACAAACATTGATATAGAACTATTGAAAAACAATAAAGAAGAGGAGGAATTCATCCGCCAAGGATCCCGTCGCTTTCCTTAAGTTAAAAGCACAGTGTGTATATAGATCGTCTTTCAGTGGTCCTCATACCGAAACTATACTGTTTTCAAGTCGCACTTCATGACTTATAGTTTACCGTTGATGCCAAATGTCAATTCATGCTCTTCATTTTTAGCTAAGGTAATAGCTTAAATCAGGAACGTGGGAAGATCTCTCCCAACCTTCCTGCATGCTTTAGTTGCCTGCAGTGAACCCCCCCCCCCCTCTCTCTCTCTCCCTTTCTCTCTCATACAGATGTGATTGTCAGTTATCGATGAGATCATGTTTATTGCTAATCATTGCTTTCTTGGTCATTATTAATCATGTACGTTGTCAGTATCATCATCATCATCATCATCACCGATAAAGTCTAGAACCATCCTTATTACAATCATTACTACATCAATCATTACCATATCGTTCGTGAGCCCAACTCAGAGAAGAATTAAAAGCATCAGGGATGTAGGACACATTATTTCGAAAGCTCCGGACATGTTGATGCTGGATTTTTATCATTCCGTTTAGGCGCCTTTCATATCCACCATTGATTTCAACACTTGGTGACAAATCCATTTCTTCCTCCATCCTATACCACTACCAATTTCACTGCATTATGTTGTCCATAATATATACTTTTCATTGCCTACTTTTTTTTACTGGGGCTAGTTGTACAGCGTTCATTATTATCAGATTTCTGACTATTTATTCCTATCTTTTTTTTTTTTAATTTCTCAATTTCCCCTCTATCTTCTCCGCCTTGACTGTTAACAACTCGTCACCATGGTAACCCAGCTACACAACAAACGTCACCATAACGCAGAACAAGCTGTACACGGAAATCTACTTCGTTCCGTGTGTCAAATTTATGTCATGGTTTAAATGCACACGTAAAAGGTGAGTATATTAATGGTGCATGCCCGTAATTCAACATCTTTTCTGTCAAGAGAGAAACAAAACATATACCCAGGGTTTAAGCTGGCGCGATGGCGCACACCACACACACACGCATATACACAAAATTTTCCTAACTCTGATGTCTTTTATCATCACCTTAATTGATTTGTCTTGCCATTTCTATTAAAAAAAATGTCTTATCACGATTTTGAACAAGATGAGGGCTACATTTCTAAATAGATATCACATTCATCAGCAGTAGCCCCTATGTGACAGAGTATACAGCACTTGTTATAAATTATGCCCAATGTTTTCTTATCTTCTGTATTTTCTATATTCTGTATCTAAAATCAGCAGTCACGCTATATTCATATCGTTAAAAATTGGTCAATATTTCCTATGTTATATTAACTGGTTGTATACTCATCTTCAATATACGACGTAGGAAACACAGACATGGCTGAGAGGCGTGTTCTTTCTTCGACTGCGTCTCGCAAATTCCATCACTTGTCAATCCCAATTTTGAAGCTTCCTCAAACGTTTCGCATCATGAAATTTACGATGGTTTCTGAGACAAAACATTTTCCGTAATTATTTTTGTAGAGACGTATATCGTCTGACTTATCGACTGGAACAGAGAACGACCTACCGTCACATCCGGGTATGTTGCAAGGGCTATTTGCAGCAGGGACAACTGTGTCTACGTAAGTCAGCATGACTGTTTCGTCTGAGATGCTGTTTCATTATCTATCAAAATATACGCTCTATTGGCTTAAAACAAGCCTTTGATCTTTCTTTCATGAAAAAGGAAGTAATTTACCAGTAAATGATCAAACACCTCGAACTCAACTCTCAAATAATCAGAATCAAGGAGCACAATCATTACACACACAAAAAAAAAAGGAAAAGGAAGATGATATACTAGACCTGTACAGCGTAGATTGACATGTTTCAGGATTCAATGTTGTGTGCGCAACAACAGATCTTCAAAGCATAAAGTCTGATTTGGATTATGACGATAATGACAAATATTAGAGATAATCATGACTGGCTTATAATAAAAAAAGATAATTGTCAACACAGCTACTCGCATCTATGAATACTTGTGGTTATATATAGAACACTGTAAAAACATCGGTGTTAGATTTAACACCACGGGTGTTAAATCTAACACCGATCAAACTTCAATAAAGGACCACACCCACAGGTGTTAAAAATGCACTGTGATGGTGTTGAAAAGTGTTCACCTGACACTTCGTGGTGTTAATTTGACACTGTACCTGGTGTTATTTTGACACTGCACTGGTGTTAATTCAAAAATGACACCACATGGTGTTGATTTGATATTTGCTGGTGTTAATATCAATGGTTTAACACCCGTCCAGCTTCAATAAGGGACCACACCAGCTGGTGTTACTTTGGTGTAAATTTATTTTCACATTTTTTCAAAAATCTAGTATTTTAATGTAAAATTCTTGATCGTCTTGTTTAAATTAAAAATCAATAAGAAGTGCAGTTACTAAGAAACTCTTCAAAAAACAGTTTAAAATTTGGAAATGACACCCGTAGGTGTTAATTTAACACCATAAATGAGCACCGAAAATTTAACACCAGTTCGGTGTTCACTATTCAACACCGGACTTTTTGCAGTGAAGGTTTAGGATGAAAATTAATTAACAATTTTATATTTTTTTATTTTGATGAGACAGTGAAAGAATAAAAAAGATGTCTCCTTTAAAAGATATCACATTTCATGACTTCTGAATAAACATTGTTGGTTTTGTTCTGCAGAGGCATCCGGAATGACCTCCGGCGGAAAGGGACGATCATGGCCAGAGCTCTCCCTCACCGCCAGTACTTTGGCCCTGGTGTTCTGTCTGTTGTGTCGTTAGGAAACTTAAAGAAAACCAAAACCCAGAGAGAAATGTGGATTAAGGGAAAGCAGCAACATTAGTAGAACACATCAGTCAGAGTTTGATGAAAATCGGACAATTAGTTCAAAAGTTATGAATTTTGAAGTTTCTACTCAGTCAGTGCTGGATGAGAAGACTACTATACAGCTCGTGATGTCACATGTGCACAACGATATTAAAAAAAAAGAGAAATAATATTATAAAGAAAATTCACCATTATTCTCGCGTTTCTAGCATAATAAAAGAATAATTGAATTGCCTCTTTCAGAAGGCAGGGGGAATAATGTTACCCTTAACATACACCAGTGGCAAGTCGAGGAAATGTGCACTTTTTCAGAGAATAACGTTTTGTGAAACTCTCTTTTTTTTTTCTTCCTTTATATGTTACGCATGTGACATCATACACTGTAGTAGTCTTCTCATCCAAGAGTGACTACGCAGATACTGTAAAAATTCATAACTTTTGAATTGTCCAATTTTCCCCAAACTTTCACTGATGTGTTCTACTAATATTGCTGCATTCACTTAATCCACATGTTAATGAAGGTGGACTTGTCCTTTAAGAAGACATTGCAGTCATGTCATACGAGTGTGCATTACGACGTGCATGCATTGATGATGAGCGAACAAATCATTACAAAAGGACATGTTCTGTGTTGGAGCTGCTGAAGTTTCCCGACAAAAACAAAACAATGGCCATAACAGAACAGTAGTCAAAAGTTGTTCAAACTTTTCTTATGTTCATAATTGAAGTTACCGTGGAACCAATTATGAGAAGACTCATATACAGTGGCGGATCCAGGGAGGACCGCAACCGGCGCACGCCCCCCCCCCCCTTATTTTTGTTGAAACAAAAGAAATAAAAAGAAAAAATGGGGAGAGGGGTGCGTGCGCCCCCCCCCCTTTAATTTTGTAAACGCGCCCCCTCTTTACGGAATTCCTGGATCCGCCCCTGCATATACCATTGGATGTTGTCCATTGCTTCTGTAACTTGATTGAAGTGAGATGTGTACACAGTTGTTCTTCAGATAGACAGTTATTTTATGCTAAGGCAGTGAAATGTTGTTATAGACCAAAGACATTAATACATCCAGGCACATTATGTTCACTGAAGTTGAATGTGATATGTTACAAGTTGCTGAAACAAATTTGAATGTGTTTTATAACCGTTAAACAAGTCGACTTGCACCAGAACTGGTCTTTATTTACTTAAGATGGATGGAAATAATAAAAGAAAATAATCAGGAAAAGTCGAGTGAGTATGACATAAAATTTTGTAGGTCAAAGGACGTCGCCTTTTTTTCTATGCACAAATCAATCATTTTTTCTTCTTTGTTTTGTAATAAGATAGAATTTGAAATGACAAGTAGATGTCTTGATATCCTTTATGTAATGTAGGCCCTACTATTGTGTTTGTTTGTTCTAGTTTGTTTGTTTTTTAATCGGAGAGAAAGAGCTGAAAATTATTGTGGCATGTCTGTCCGTGTATGTGTCTGTGTGACTGTGTGTCCATGTAGGATGATCTTTGGACTGATTGTCATGCACGTGAAGTAGTGTGGCGGAGCAACGAACTGTTCACTTACAATGCCAAGAAAAAAAAATCCTATAGGTTGTCAAACTTCATAGGCACCTATCCCATACATGTGCCTGTGCCGTATTTATTACGGTGAAAAGACGGAGGGGCGAAGCGTGCGGGACGCATGCGTTTTAAGGGTATGTGCTTACATTCATGTGCTATTGAATATGAATGATGTACCCCGAGATTCGACTTCATAGGTTCATTGCAAATGGTACTGCATACTGTATAGAAGAGTGTATTCCACAGAGCGGTCATACATTCATTGATGTATCATGGCTGCTGCAGTCGGGAAGCCCCTCTCTCTTATTGCAGCTGCTTGCACTAGCAATGGGAAACTGGGCATCGGTCTCAACGGTGACTTGCCCTGGAACCTAAGGTAGGCTTTATTTTCATGTCGGAGAGGCTTTAATAAAAATTGGGAGAAAGCTAATAAAATATCGTTGTGCTGAAGAGTGAAAGTGGTGCTACAATATTGTATGAAGAGGAATGGGATGATGGGGGGGGGGGGGGGGGGGGGAGAAGGTGGGTGGCGGGGGATTAACATCATATAATTGACGAGTTGTCATGATTATGAATGACAGCATACACGTATCAATATCAATTTCATTTCATGATTTTTTCGTTTGTGTCATATAGAATTGTTTTAAGGGACATGTCATGCTAAATTTGTTGTTCTGTAATAAAACAATGATAATGATGATCATGATAATAACAATATTAAATATTGATATTGATAATAATAATAATAATAATGATAATAATAATAATAATAATAATAATGATAATAGTAATAATAATGATAATAATAATAATGATAATGATGATAATAATCATAATAATAATAATAATAACAATAATAATAAAATTAGTAATCCAGTATACATACCTTTCCAAAAAAGAAGCAGTAGATCAGAGAAACTATGACTGAAATTATCATTAAATTATTAGGAAATGATCAATTAAAAAAGTGTGTGCATGCAGGCCTTCATTGAGTATGATCGTCTGTCTCACTGTTGTTACGTAATCATGAAAGGGAAGAGATGGCGTATTTTTCGAGAATGACCAGTACGTCTACCGTGGATGGGAAGAAGAACGCAGTGATCATGGGAAGGAGAACATGGTTTTCAATACCCGCCGCCCACCGGCCTCTTAAGGACAGGATAACATGTTGTTCTCAGCAAATCTCTCAAGTAAGTTGACATTGTTTAACAAATTTTATTCAACAAACAGGAAGAAACTAAGTCTACGAAAAAAGGATGAAAAATGAAATTAAAGTCAAGTTGATTTTGATCAGAAAAGTGAAGACTGTGAAGCCAACAAATATTGTGAGAATTAACTTCATTAAATCTGACAAAACAAAGAGAGCAAACTATGAGAACGATATGAATAATTGATAGTAAACACGTCTTCGTGAATTAGTGATACAATCAAAATAAAGTAAATACAATTTAAACAAGGTGGTGTCATCAATACACAACCTTTTTTTTTCATTTGCTGGCACAAAACATATTTGACATAATTCATATTTTTCGTTGATAACTTAGCAAATCATAGGCTTTCTCCGTGACACAGCTGCCATTGTTAAATGGTTGAAACTCCAGAACGACGTAAAGGGTAGGCCTACTGTACTTCTCCTTCATGTGCAAAAATTGAAATTTAGTGATATTCTGTGATTGCTCATGAAAATCGTGTGATGCCATGACATCAACACCGCAACCATACTTTGCGTATACGTTGCTGTGATCAACATTTTGTTGTCTATATGCATTAAATGAATCAAGTGAATTTTCAAATGTAAACTATAGTTTCTCAATTCAGTCCGATTTCATAAAACTTTCATTCTCCAGTTAAAAATATCTTATATTATCAACTTCGCTTGAACATGCAGTAATTTTTCACTCCAACAAACGCAGATGAAGTGAACGGCGATGTATCTTTTATCATCGTTCATCATAATGATAACGCGAACTCATATTTTAGATACCTAGATGATAATTTCGATTTGTGTCATTCTGTTCTTACATAAGGAACATAATAATATTGACAATACCATCCTCGGTCGGTCTGATATTTAGATCTTTCCCATTTGTCATTCAAATGTTGCGATCATACAGTCATGTTTGAGATTTGTATTGTTTTGTTTTGTGTTTTTTTCCCCCAAATTTCGCCCTGCTCACCAAGACACACTGTACATTAATACAGGTCTACATTGACCCAGAGTTGGGAGAACGTTACATAGCTAGTACAATGTCATTACAGCAGTTCAACCAAAGAGTTTACAATACAAATGGAAACCTAGTTCAACTCTGGTTTTAACCAAAGTCATCTGTACCTCTGCTCTCAACAGGAAGTCGTGATCAGTGGGAGTCTGTACGCATGTCAGTGGCGGATCCAGGCAGGGATGCAAAGGGCGCCCCCTTTATTTTTGGTTAAAACAAAAGAAATAAAACGAAAAAAATTGGGGGTGGGGTGCTTGCGCCCCCCCCCTTTAATTTTGTAAAGGCGCCCCCTCTTTACGGAATTCCTGGATCCACCCCTGCATGTGTATGGTATGTGTGTATTGATGGCTCTGGCTTCACTGGTTTCAACTAGAGTTCCTTTCACTGCCTACGGTTATCGCCCTCTACAAACAGGGAATGTCCAACCGGTGCTGATCATCTTTGTCAGTCGTTGCCTGAGGCTGTTCAACTCCTATCGTCTCCTCCTCTGACGGATTCCATTGACCTGATCTGGGTGATCGGTGGGTTTCAGGTTTACAAGGTAATAACAAAATAAAATCAATTTACTTTACGCACTCCAGGTAACTATGTTCAACTTTCGGCTTTCAAGAATTGATACCATCTATGAAGAGGATCGGCGAAAATGTACGAGCTAAATTGACGAATGTGAAGAAACTGTAATCAAAAGTAAAGAAGTCATGATTATCTAAAATCCAGCTTCTATCAGGAATTGAAAGGAATTAAACGTCACGTTAATGCCTAGCATCATTTGTTGTTGTCGTTGTTTTTTGTGTGTGCTTCGGAAGATCAAGCAATAATGGATATAAAGAAGCTCACGTAAGAAATTTCCTCTGGCTGATTTCTGTATAATTTTCCCATTTAGGAAACAACTGTCACAGTTTGTATTTATATGTTTGAAGGCAAATATGATTTTTAAATCTCAAATAGTCATATTTGACATTCGGCACACACACACACACACACACACACACGCAAACAGAGAGAGAGAGAGAGAGAGAGAGAGGGATAGAGAGAGGGAGAGAGAGGGAGAGAGATCTA
This sequence comes from Diadema antillarum, assembly GCF_040938485.1. Lineage (NCBI taxonomy): Eukaryota > Metazoa > Echinodermata > Echinoidea > Diadematoida > Diadematidae > Diadema > Diadema antillarum. The sequence goes on along the minus strand of NW_027272196.1, from coordinate 32,460 downwards.
TTTATACAATGTATTCAGACATGTTTATCGATACGTTTACAGTGTTTGATTTAAAGGGGAAGGCTAGTAACTGATCAGTGGGAATCAGTTGCTGGGAGAGATTCCAATCCTTATGGGATTCATTCAATGTTATCTATTGTTGTGTGAAAATGATTTGCTTCAGAATGGTCTCATATTCAAGTAATGTGCAGTTTAATGCGGTTAGCGTCCCTGGTCAACGGAGCATTAATCTGCACATTACTTTATGAGACCGTTCTGACAAATGCCTCTTGAATGAATTCCATAAGGATTGGAACAATCATCTCCCAGCATTACTGATTCCCACTGATCAGTTACTAGCCTTCCCCTTTAAGATTCAGTAAAAGACCGGAAAATGATTTTTGATTTACTGCCATTGCAGATTAGAGCGAAGACAGTAAGTTATAATAATTGGCGCTCTATCTGTTTCCTTGAGACAGGATGTAATGGAGTCCCGCTGCTGCCACCGGATCTACCTCACCAGGGTGATGAAAGAGATTGAGTGTGACACCTTCTTCCCCGAGTTCGACCTGAACAGATTCAAGCTGGTCACGTAAGTTACGTAAATCAATTATACAGTGTTAAAGCACGTGACTATTTTGAAAGGGGAGATAGGCAAAATGTTTTAGATGGTAACATTGGTATTCTTATCTTCGCATACACCTTTCATACAGCTATAGTAAGTCTTATGAATTAATGAAGTAGGCTAAACAGATTAGTCATCTTTATTACCCACATACTCGGTGAATTAATAAGCGAAGCTTTTGAGTGCAACTATGTGTAATATTCGTAATGCGTCTCTATTCGATGGTTGTAATGCATCTGCTATCACAATTTTGCCTCTTCCTTTCATCTGCAACACCAGAAAACTGAACAAAGAGAGCTATATACTACCGTCAATATGACATGTTGTTCAAGTGGTGAATTAAAAGGTTATGACAAGTTTGATATATTGATAATTATGATAACATCCATGCTGGAGATTCTAATGCTTTTTCATTTTTTTAAAAATGAATTTTTATTGTTTCACAATAACAGGGAAATCACAAAAATTTACAATTGATTATAGCAGTTATTACAAAAAAGACAAACAAAACAAAAACAAAAAGGACAAGACAAGTAAACTTTTCATTATATAATGCATCGTAATAATAAAGAGAACTACCATGACTACGAAATGTCGAGGAGAGCACATTACATTTATTTTATACAGCTCCCTTAAGAACCCCAGCCCCACCATAGCGCAGATAGGGAAAGTGTCAAAGTTACACAGTTTATTCTACAGACAGTCAGGTTATACTCCTCCCCCCAAAAAAAACAAACAAAAAACAAACAAACAAACAAACAAACACACAATTTCTCAAACTCATCTATTCTATACTTTATCTTCATAAATCAAACTATTGTTTTGGAGCTTGAACCGTACTTAAAGATCCCCGATAATGAGAAAACGCATCATAAAATGCCAACAAAAAAAAAAAAACAACTCAAAGATGATTTAAAATCTGTTACGTTATCTCAAACCCAGGGCACGTAAACAAATAGGGGGACTTAGTGAGTGGAGCAAGCAAAATAACCCGTACTTGATAAGTACATAGTATATGTTATCATCGAAAAATTATGGTGATACCAAACAGCAAGTTGTATTGACGGTCAAGGCACCAAAACTCACCTCACAAAATCGTTAAATCTGCAAGATTTGATGTGTACAATTAACTGAGTTTGAGGGGCATAAAACAACTTCATGTATGAAAACTATATCTTAAACATAATATCATAGATCAAATCGCGATTTTTTGAAAATTTAAAAAGCTTATGGGATCGTGAGAATAATTGACGAACGTTGTACAACACGAATTATAGTTCATAAAACACATTTTAATTTTTTCGATCAATGGCTCCATGCAGTAACAGTGTCATATTCAGATAACGATTGCATGCGCAATTCTCAATGACAGTGAGAAAGAAGAAGCAAACATAATTATGCATCAAAGAAATTCACATTTTTATGTTATGTCGTGTTGTTGTTGTTGTGTTTTCTTTGTCTCCAAGAGATCCAGCCGTGAGCACTGAAATACAGGAAGAAAACGGGATCCAGTACAAGTACGAGATAACGAACGTTTGAGACAGAGCGAGTGAAAACTTGTTTGACAGTGACAAGCAATGGGAGAGGGAAATGCATTTAGAGACATAATCGTTTGTCAGCAACGGATAATATCTAAGAGGAAATGATTACCGACACAGAAAAAAGGATGGAAACATCTCAACTAATGGAGGCCAATTTTATAGACAATAAGAATGTAATTGTATAGGTCTCTTTCGATTTCTGGCATGTGTGACATGAAAGGTTGTGATTTTCATTGTCGATGTGATAAAATCCTATTTTGTTTCAGATTGGATGTATAGTAGGGAGATTTCTGTAGAAAAAATGTATCTATTTGCTTTTGAGACAGTGCTAATACCCGCAACAACATCTTTATAGTACGAAAGTGGAATCAAGACAATTTTCATCTACACTTCTATATACACGAAGTCATTGTGTTTGTGAAAATTTAATCAGATTTCACACTTTTGTTACTCCACAGTTGACGATCCGTTACATTCGGAAAGCTCGTTTACCTTATTCGTCAAATGCGCAGCAAATAAATATGCCCTCAGCAACAAAGTTACCTATTTTTCGATTTCATAGTAATATTTCAAAGAAGATTTTGATTAAAATCAATGTTTTGCCATAATAAATGAGAGGTAATTTGATTGGCTATCAACCTAGCAGGTCCAAATAGTGGGAAACGTTATGCATGAGTGAACACATTCGGGGTTTTTTTCCCTTCAAGGCACAAAAGTAAAAATTGCAAAAAAAATTGGCATGGCGTCTTTCATATGCAAATGTCCTTCAGGATAACAATGATAACAAAAGACCAGTTTAACACAAAAAGAGACATGAATGAAGTAACAAAAATAAGTTTCCGTTCTCTTTATCTCTTTATAACCTCAAACAAAATCAAAGCTGGAAACTAAAGGGTAAAAATAAGATTTTTCTGTCAACTCAAACTTCAACAGACAAAGGGAGTAAGGGCACAAAGATGATTGAATTAGCAGATTATCTCTAACTTATATCTTTGATTTAGTGATTAAAAAAGAGACAATTCAAGAACCAAATGTTATTTACAATTTTCCTGATTTGAAAATTGAATTCAAATTCCTACCATTTTTGATAATATTGCTTTGAATTTGGATTCGCCGGACCGCAAATTCTTCATTTTCCTCCATTATTTTTTGGCCTTTATTGATCTTCGGGCTTCACTGATAATCATTATAGAGATCATTGGTTTATCTTGCAACTTAATTCATGTTTTTCATAATGTTAACTTTGTCTTTTATTCTTATTGTTACATGGATGAACACTTACGTATGGCTGACAACTTGTTCATTTGGGCAATTTTTACTTTTGTATCTTGGAAGAGGAAAGTAAAAGGTGATCACTCATGCATTAAGTTTCCCTTTTTATTGACTCACCTAGTTGAAAGCCAACTAAATTACCTTTCATATGTTCACTTTTAGCCTAATATTCTTTGAGAAATATAAACTTGAAAAGGAATTAGAATATTATACAAATTACCAGGCAGTGACAATACAAGTCGAGTGTATCATTGACTGAAGACTTGCTTTGTCGAAGCGTACAAGATGAATATGAATAATGAAATAAAGATTTGTATGTGTATCTGCTCGTGTGTTAGAGTGTGCTTTAAGTGGGTTAGGGAACAATCATGGGATTGGAACGGTGTAGGGAGGAGATTGGTAAAATTGGGTGTATTGAAGAAGAATGGAATACGGATTAATGAGGAATTAATGCTACAGTAAGAGAAAAGGGAAATACTTTTTGTATCTATTTGATCTACTTTTGATGTTGTCCAGTTTTTGACAGGTAGTACAAATAAAATGTGTTTGAGAAGGAAAACATGGTCTCTACTTCATCCATCTGCTCGCAGGCCGGTAAAAAAAAAAAGGGAGGGGGGTTCGAACGAACCTCTCGACCGCTTGAAAAAAACAAAACAAAAACAAAAACAACTAGAAATGTCGCTATGGCGACTGATGCCTCCGCCATAATGCATGATTCTCCCAATAGGTGTGTAGTACAATGTCTTCACAATGTGTGATGACAGTTTCACATAACTGACAAAATATCGAAATGACAGGTTTGGCAGAAATATCTTGAATGTTCACTTTTCATGAACTGGGTTTGCTATAATTGTCTATTAAAGAGTGCAGGTACACATATTTGGGGAATTGAAAATTTTTACTTGACTTCTGACCGACCTTATTATAAGTTTATGCATCGAGTATAATTTTCAAGGTATGAAGAAAGAGTGTAATTGCAGTACAAAATATACCTTTTTCATTTAAACCTGACCTTTGACCCTTAACCTTTGACCTTTGACCTTCTGGCTAGAAATTTCCAAGAGAATCTCCATTAAGTAATACATTTACATATATTAGATTTTAAAACTAATAATGCAATCATTGCATATATAGTATAAGAGGGAAATAGTAACATTTTGAGGAGTTTATCTTGACCTTTGACCCCCCTGACTATTGACCCATGACCCCTAAATTCCCTAGATAATCCCTGCCAGTCAGTACATGCATATGTACCAAGTTCCATGAAGATACATCGAACCATTTGCGAGAAAAGTGATATTGCAACATTTTCACCTAACCTTTGACCTTTTGACCTTTGACCTTATGACATGAAACTCTCTCTGGAGAATCTTTATGCAGTAGTACATGTCTACACTAAGTTTCAAGAAAATAACTGCGGGCATTGCATAGATATGGGGGAAATAGCAATATTTTTAACATTTGACCTTGACCTTTTGACCTTTGACCTCTTGCCAATGTCACTAAAATCTACTCAACTAATTGTCCCATCATATATCATCCTTGGATCAAATTTGGTGAAAGCTGCTTCATCCAGTTTTGAGTTATCACGTAAACAGATAAATTTTAGGATTTGACCTTGATCTTTGACCTTTGACCTCTGTCCGATTTCACTGAAAAACTAATCAAGTAATTGTCCCATTATACATCATCCTCCAACAAAGTTTGGTGAAATTTGCTCCATCCACTCTTGAGTTTACTTACGGATACAATTTCATGATTTGACCTTGACCTTTGACCTTTGACCTTCAGCCGATTTCACCCAAAATCTAATCAAATCATTGCCCCATCATACTTCATACTTGGACAAAGTTTGGTAAAATTCCAGTAAATATTACTCAAGTTATCGCGTAAACGAAAGCGGACGGACAGACGTACGTACGGACGTACGTACGGACGGACGGACGGACGGACAACCCGAAAACATAATGCCTCCGGCACCACTTCGTGGCGGAGGCATAAAAAAGAAAATGCATGATAGATTCTTCCCAACTTCAAATGCAACAGAAGAGTGATTTTTCTTTTTAAGGAAAAAAAATCACATTTCCGTTTTAACGTATAGGCTGATCCCCCTCCGCCTTTCTTCTTCCGCTTAGTTGGCGTTTATGGATTGAGAGTTCGAGTGATGGCTGAGCGAGATGATCCCAGAATAATCCAAACTCGACAATGGCCGTATACACGGAGGGATGGGATGGTAAGGGAGAGAGGAGCAGTTCCGCACCCCTTTCTCCTGATATTTCAAATCTCCCCCTTCTTTAGACTCGGATATTTGATTTTCATAAAATTTGATCAGTAAATGAGAACATGTACTTAACAAAACAATTATTTTTCCCTGCTACTCGCTATCACAAACTGCACTTCTTGTTGGAGAATACCATTTATACCTATATTATAAGCCCTATATGGCATAATCGGGATGTTGATTTTGTCATGACTCCAGATTTTGGAATGAGTATTAAGCCGTAAAAGAAATCAAAAAGACAATTATTATGCAACAATTACTTTTTTTTAGTTGTCATCTGAAGAAATCCGGAAATGGAATCAAAAAGTTGTGCTGAAAACCTTTTTTTTTCTTTTTTCTTAGCTAATTTTGCACCCCTCCCCCTCTGGGCCTATAAGTGCACTCATAGAGTAATCCTTATTGCAAAATGATCTGTCATCGAGGTCTTGAGTAATGTATGTAAATTTCGGTCGGGTACGAAGTATCAAAATGTAGTCGTACGTATAAGGACCTAATTTTTGTACAAGGTTTCATTCTCACTTTGAGCATATATTCTTTGACATCAGATATTTGTGTTGTGTTTATTATTTTGTTTCGTACATTACACATCTAAATGGATTAATTACTGAAATGGATATCAAAGAGAGAGAGAGAGAGAGAGGAGAGATATATAGAAAATATAAAGAAAATTCAACATTAATTATTTTCTTTTTTTAGCATTATGAAAGAGCACTTAATGGCTTTCGCCTCTATCAGAAAACAGAGGGAATGTGTGTAAATAGCACGTCGATGGAATGCGTACTTTCCATGAAAATTTAAATTTTGTGGAATTCTCCGATTATGTTTTCCTCTCTTGTTGCTCACAATGTCATCATGAATAAGTAATTATAGTCTCCTTATCCAGCAGTAACTGCACTGAAACTTTTTAAATTCATAACTTTTGAATCGACTGTCTGATTTTCTTCAAACTTCGATCAAATGATATACATGTATTCTACTGATCAGATGATGCTACTTTCACTCAATCCAAATTTATATTTGGGATTACTGAGTACAGGCCGATTTTTTTTTAAACGCAATTTTCGCAACATCCAGGTGGTTACCAGCAGTAGTTAATTACTCGTTTCTTTGAAAGTTGTACACATGTATTTTTCCTGTCACCTTTCTTTCTCGCCCTCTCTCTCGCTCAGATACAGATCTCGAGGCTCTCCACTAAAGTGTATGTCTGTATATTATTGTTATGTATATATTTCATTGTATCATAATAGTACTAGTATGTGATTTGTTACAGCAGGGCTCCCTTGCGGCTTGAATGGGACTACCCTGCTTTTATCAAACAGTTTTTCTTTTCTTTTCTTTTCTTTTCTTTTCTTTTCTCTTCTTTTCTCTCTTTTTTTTTCCTTTCTCTGTTTTGAAGGTCATTCAAATTGCCAGTGGATGAGATAGGCTTTCTGGATAACTGTTGCACAATGTGTTGCCATGGTAACAGTACATTTTGAATGAAAAATCATGTTAAAAAATATGGATTTGGAGTATTTGGTTTGAAATTTGGCATATGTAATCATTATGATTTAGATGTTTAAATTTTTGCTATGTTATATATGTGGTTGAAAAGTGCGTTGCCATGTTAACAACATCATTTGAATGAAAATTATAGAATAATACTGCCTTTTTTTAGTTTTTTAGTATTTGATTTGAAATTTGGGATATGATATGATCTACATAACATTGTATGATATCATAGTTGTGTAGATTTTTGTTTCATGTTATACATTGTGTTACCATGGCAACGGCGTTTGCACTGACAAACACAGAAATTACCGATATATTTATTTTTCTCAGATTTTGGGCATTAGACAAGAGATATGATATACAGCTGTATATGTGAATGCCAATGGGCAGTGTATTCGTATTCTTATTCTATGTTGAGTAACATATTATTATGTTCATAAGTTTGTTATTAGTAAGAATATAATAAGATGGTTGCTGGTTGGGTTCATTTCTTTCCGCTTTGGGTGGGGATATTTATCACTCTCAGTGAAAGTTTTAATTCTTGATGAAATTTATGGTTAATTGTTTGGTTATGATAGTTACGTAGGCCCATCACCATGTTATTATTGCTTGTTTGACTAGTAAGCGTGTAATTGTCAGTGTATAGTTTAGGTGTGACTGTATGTAGGGGACTCAGTGGAAGAATTGTACCTGTCCACATACAGTGTGTTGTATTTGACGTATATGTCTCTGTCTTGTCAACTGTAATGTTTGTTTGTGCAGGGCCCCCAGTAAGAACAGTACTTGCCTACTGATGGGGCTACCCTGTTGAAAAAAGACTGAATAAATAAAAATAAATAAATAAATTTATAAAAAAGCAGATATAAAAAATAAATAAATAAATAAACTAAAAAAGAATACAACATCTCCGTGCCGTGCACTACCGAGGTCGGTGTCAAAAGATCTAGATAAGGGGTAAAATAGGATAATTTGGGCCATCATCGTTTGAAACCGACCTCGGTGTAATATAGTAGGCTAGGCCCATAGAGATATATACTAGTATACATCTCTATGGCTAGGCCTCATCTCTTTGACCTCTTGGGTCGGTCGGTCCCGCGGTCCTCTCTGAAAACGCGCGCGCCATTTTCAAATACGTGTCACATATTACAGACAATGTACACTAGTACTGTGTCAATATCAATGGAGATCCAATACGGCGCGCCTCGGGGATCGATAGCAAGAAGGCCAGGCGCACGGTGAAGTACGCCGGTCGGGCCCGCATGCAGGATCGAGGAACTGGGTTGCGCTTGGGCAATCACCCTTCAGGTACAGGTGCTCTTCAATTCGCTGAACGCGTAACGAAGCGTGGGTGCATAATCTTGAAGTTGAACAACGAAACTACCACCAGCATTACATTTTTGCAACGTTTGAATACACAGCATTCCTAATCTGATACACTATGGCCGAAAAACGTCTGTGTCTGATCGCCGCGGCATGCACTAGCAATGGAAAAATGGGAATTGGAGTTAATGGTAACTTACCGTGGCGACTTCGGTAAGTACAACTTTCTACAAGTCATGAACTTTGAAGTAGACTCACACGTCTGTGTCTGTACTCTTATGTCACTGTATTGCCAGTTTACAGGTTTGATTATAGGTACCGTACATGTTTTACAGACCTATTTTAGTCTTAGACTGACTAGTCTCCAATACAATAGGGCCTACAGTGTGTTACAGATTCAACGGTACAAGAGTGTGGTAGATTTGACGTAAAATGCATTACTCAGTAAGCCAGTTCATGCTTAGACAGAAAGATCCGTCTGTCCGGAGGACTCTTTTATATTTTGCCATTAACGCTGTCTACCGTATACGGAGGGGATCCGTGAAATGCATTACTCAGTAAGCCAGTTCATGCTTAGACAGAAAGATCCGTCTGTCCGGAGGACTCTTTTATATTTTGCCATTAACGCTGTCCTCCGTATACGGAGGGGATCCGTGAAGCCAGACGCAGTCTCCGCGGAACATTGCCCGACGGACAGATACAGACCGATCTTTCGGTCAAGTTCATGCTGTGCAGTGGGAGTGAGAGTATATTGCAGGTTGTGTCCATCATGATCATTGATGGGGACAGAAGTAGACAGAAAGATCCGTCTGTCCGGAGGACTCTTTTTATATTTTGCCATTAACGCTGTCCTGACGGAGGGGATCCATGAAGCCAGGAGCAGTCTCCGCGGAACATTCCCCGACGGACAGATACAGACCGATCTTTCGGTCAAGGACAGAAGCAGCAGCTGTTGATTGTAAGGCTGGTCTGACTGAGCATGCTGGGCTCACGCTGGTCTGAACGAACTGGTGGTGATGCCTATATGGACTTCAAAATTTAAAAATCTAGCTCTCTCACTGGCTTAGAAGGGCATCGATGCTGAAGTGAAGAGTCCAGATGGACCATGTCAAGTCATAACCTCTAACATCAAAGAGAGTGCATATGAAGGCAAGCGTAGTAGAATCTATTCTGTGTATTCATCACAGTCTTCTCACTGTGAATTTGCCCAACCAATGAAACCATTGCACACACCAGGGCAGAGGTACATGTACATTTGTGTTTACGTCAATACATGTAACTATTACACCCATGCATCCGCTGCACCCATTTTATCTCGTGTGGTCATTGCTCAACATTGAAGCTTATCTTGTGCGATGATCTGGGATGACAATAACTTCGACCAGCAGCCCCATAGTTTGTGTAAAAACCAGTAGAGGAATAAATAAATCAGAAATTATGCAGGAAATTGGTATCGGCATCCAACATGCAATTGCTCACATGACTATGATGTATGATTAGGGACATTTAAAAGCAATACTACTTCACGACTTTGTTAAAAAATGGTAAGAAGATATACCAGTAAGCATCTTTAACAACCACTTCCTGTATCAGACTTCATTGTTACAACAAGTGAAAATGATGATTCCATCAATTTCCAAACTTGTAGTTGTGTTTAACATTAAGAAGTGGAAATTACATTATGTATTTTCATAGTCTTTCTGATCATTTCTGTTTTCTGTGTTCAGACAGGAGATGGCATACTTTGACAGAATGACATCAACTGCCATGACGGAAGGAAAACAGAATGCAGTCATCATGGGAAGGAAGACATGGTTTTCAATACCAGAGAAATTCAGGCCCCTGAAAAACAGAATTAATGTTGTTCTCAGTAATTCCCTCCAGTAAGTATTTTTGTCAACCAAGGTCAGTGCTTCAGCCAGTCTCGGTTCCTCTATCCATCTCACCTTTTCTGCTTTTGTGTCATTTTTTTTCTCGTAACTGAACCTTATATTTTGCTGTGTTAACTGAGACAGTTGCAAACTCACTTGAGTGAACATGAGGCATCAGATATTAAATCTAGTTCCATACAATGTACAATTAACCCATTGAGGACAAGCTGATTTTGCTAAAGAATTTATTTCCCAATAGACACCTGCCTGAGTATACTCGGGACTAGTCTTTAACAGGTTAAATACAACTGTATGAAAAGCCTTGCCATATGCATCTTCTATGGTGTCCACAGTTCTACCAGATCACTGGGCTGTTCTCCTAGATGGAATGAAGCTTCTCTTCCTGAAAATACATATTATGATGTGACATGAAACAAAAATGATATAATCTTGGTCTCGAATATAATAGAAAATTATACATATTTAGAGTAAAATCTTTGATGAATGATAAGAAAGATGTGAAAATAGTCATACCGGTAACGGTAATTGTGGTGCTGTGCAATAGCATGCAGATGTATTTCCCATGGAGTGGCAGTTTGTGGTGAATTATACTCAGTGTTTAATTTTCCCTAGGTGCAGAAGATGAGGACTGATTTTAATTCAAGGCACCCTATCTATATGAGTGATACCAGTAAAGATCCAATTTTAGTTGGCAAGAGAAGATGTGCTGATTTTAAAAAAAGAATGACTGGCCCAGAATGAGCAGTTACATGTCAGTCATTGTAAAGCTCTTGAACTTAGGCATTGAGTGTTTTATGCAATCTTCTTTCAGGGAGTGTCCGACTGGTGCAGACCACCTGTGCCCTTCACTCTCTGAAGCTGTGAAGCTCCTCTCATCTCCTCCAGAAGTCGAGTCAGTTGACATGGTCTGGGTCATTGGAGGTTCGAGTGTCTACAAGGTAAAGGAGATCTTTATGCATTAAATTGGCAACTCTTGATTTCTCCGCACATCCTGTATTCAAGATACTACATGTAAGCACTCACCCAGTTGCCTGGGGCAAGTGAAAATCAAAGTCGGGCAAGTGTTTTAGAACAATGAGAAAAAATGCCCAAATTGGGCAGGGAATCAGGGAATCATATCAGGGAATGTTCTGCTGTCTGATAGATTTAATATTCTGTTGTAAAAAGTGTGAGAGTTAACCAAGATAAAGGATGAATTGCCCACTACCTATCTAAAGCAATCATTACCCTGATTTTGGCTGAACTTTATAGTTCAAACATGAAATGATGAAAGTAATTTACTAAGAACTTAGCAGTATTGATTTTCATTTTCATGAAGGTTGGCATTTCTGGTGAAATTTAAGATGCTACATGGGTCAATATTACCAAACCAAACATGGAACGTCACCTTAAGGTCAAAGGTCATAGGTCATAGGCGGGGTCAATGAACTTCCAGGAATTAGAAAAACAGCAATTTCTTCTACGCGAATGGACAAGACACACTTTGGCACTCGCCTTGTTTTTTTTGTTTGGGTTTTTTTTTTTTTCTTGCATATGATTGTGTTACATTGAATTAAATGACACATGACAGAATATTCTTCCAGAGTTTTAGTTTTGTAGTGCTTTGAAACAAACTCATTTTGGTTTGGTGTGACACCACATACACTTGTGGAACAGTATTGTTTACAGTGCACTCCCGTTATAACAAACAGGGTTACAATGAAAATCTTGTTACAACAACGTACAATTCCAGGTCCCACAATCATCAACTATATTCTTATATACTTGATTGTTCAGCTATAACAAAATTTCATTATGACAAAAGAAAACTGCCATTCCAGAGGACTTCATTATAACAGGAGTCACCTGTTTACTGTATATTACATCAAAAGATGAGGAGGAACAACTGTATATGCCACATATTTAGATAGGTTTTTATTTTCATGAAATTTGCGAGTCGGGTGCTATTCGCAAATTTAACAACGCATGGAATTATTAACTCTGATCTAGATATTTATATGACATTTTAACATTATAACAGGAGTCACCTGTTTACTGTATATTGCATCAAAAGATGAGATGGAACATACACTGTATGTTATACGTCATATATTTCATGAGGTTTTTATTTTTGCGAGTCTGGTGCTATTAGTGAATTTAGCAACACACAAAATTATTTACACTGATCTTGCAATGAATGCGACTTGCACAAATATTTTGCTCCAGTCATAACTGTACTCCATCATCACGAATTTGACCACTTGCAAAATTGCTGGGAAGTCCTGATTAGTGAAAAATTAGGCTCGCTAAATATGTGGCATACACAGTATGACATGATGACACACATTAATGATGACATTTGTTTTGATCCATGCAGGATGCGATGGAGTCCCCCCTCTGCCATCGGATCTACCTCACCAGGGTGATGAAAGAGATTGAGTGTGATACCTTCTTCCCCGAGTTCGACCTGAACAGATTCAAGCTAGTCACGTAAGTCTGTGTCTCTGAGCTACAGACATACAAGAGAAAAAGAGAGACATTGCTTTCTTGATGTTGCTGTTAGCAAATCTTGTACTCAATGTAATAAACATATGTTCCTTTGTACAGTTTGTTATTTTATTCATATCGTAGGAAGAGCATAATACTGTATACACCAAATATTTTGTGAGACTTAACCCTATTCTAACTGGGCTATTTGAGACCAAGTTTTTATGTCAGTTTGACCCCCTTCAGATCTCGGCCGCCAATCGCGCAATTGCCGCAAAATTTTGCTGAAACATAGAGCTGGATGTCAACAATAAGATTATATAGTGATGCAACAGAAAAATATTAATAATTTTTTGTCGAGCCCACCGGAGGTGAGGGGAGACTAAGGGATCGCCTGTGGCGTCTGTCCGTCCGTCGTCCATCTGTCCATCCGTCCGTCGTCTGTCCGCAACGCTACAAAAACTTCAATAACTCTTTACTCTGGGCTTTAATTGCAATCAAACTTCGAGGGAAGAGGGGTCATACAAAGTTTCACATTTTACCATATATGAAGGTCACCTCAAAGTCAAAGCTCACAGGCAGGGGTCAATGAACTTTAGGGCCCAATGTTAAGTTTTTATGGCGCGTTTCTATTATGGGTCATAACTTTTGATCCATAATTTCATTTGTGACCAAACTTGGATGGTAGATGTCCCTTGGGGAGTGGATGGTCACCACAAGGTCAATGGTCACAAGCATGGGTCAACAAACTTTTAGAGCCCAATGTTAAGTTTTTATGGCGCGTTTTTATTATAGGTCATAACTTTTGATCCATAGGTCCGTTTGTGACGAAACTTAGATGGTAGATGTCCCTTGGGGAGTGGATGATCACCACAAGGTCAAAGGTCACAAGCAGGGGTCAACAAACTTTTAGAACAGAATGTTAAGTTTTTATGGCGCGTTTCTATTATGGGTCATAACTTTTGATCCATAACTCCATTTGTGACTAAACTTGAATGGTAGATGTCCCTTGGGGAGTGGATGGTCACCACAAGGTCAATGGTCACAAGCATGGGTCAATGAACTGTTAGAGCCCAATGTTAATTTTTTATGGCACGTTTCTATTATGGGTCATAACTTTTGATCCATAGGTCCGGTCCGTTTGTGACCAATCTTGGATGGTAGATGTCCCTAGGGGAGTGAATGGTCACCACAAGGTCAAAGGTCACAGGCAGGGGTCAACAAACTTTAAGGGCCCAAAGTTAATTTTTTATGGCATGTTTCTTTTTTGCTATAAATTTTTACCCTTTTATATCTCTTTTTATCTGTTATATCTCTTTTTTTTTTATCTGTCATATCCATTCACGTACAATTTCTTGTACACGAGTGGGCAAGACACATTATGGCACTTGCCTTGTCTATTTTTAGCTCACCTGAGCCGAAGGCTCAAGTGAGCTATTGCGATCGCTCTTCGTCCGGCGTGCGTCGTCCGTCGTGTGTAAACTTTTACATTTTCATCTTCTTTTTGAGAACCCCTGGACCGATTTTCACCAAACTTGGCAGGTAGCATCCCTAGGGGAATAGGATCTCAATTTGTTTAAGTGGGCACCATACCCCACCTAGGGGGCCCCCAGAGGGGCCCAAACCCCCCAAAATTAAGGAATCTTAAAAAATCTTCTTCTCTAGAACCAGAAGTGATAGAGCTAAGTTAATACTATAAATTAGTACATTGATGACTGTAGTTTCAAGTTTGTTCATGGCGGAATCAGGGATGCCCCCCTTGGAACCCAGGGGAGGGGGATGGGGAGGGGTCCTAATGGGGCCCAAATTGTACATTTTCATCTTTTCTTTGAAAATGCCATTATGAATTTTCACCAAAGTTGGCATGTAGCATCCCTAGGGGGAAAGAATCTCATTCCCATCAAATGGGCACCATGCCCCACCTTAACCATAAGTTTAACCATAAGTTTCCAATGTTCTCAGGTAAGAGTCTGCAAGAATGCGTGGAAGGTGAACTTGCGATACTCAGGTGAGCGCGTGACCCCCGGGTCTCTTGTTAGTAAATTAATTATGCAACTTTATGCATTAATCAATTTTTTGCCAGTAACTCCATTAAAAAGGCTGAAGGATTGCTAAATTTTTGTATCAGAATTCCTGAAGACACATCAAACAATTTTCTTGCAAAAACAGAAGTACAATCAAATTTGCTATCTCTTGTTTTTTATTGTTTTTTTGAATTTCTAACGTATTTTATTTTTTTACGACCTTTTTGTTGTCTATTGTTTTTTGCCAAGGTTTGTTGCAAACACTTTTTCGCGCTTATTTACATAGGAATTGATTAATTACAATTGTTAAAAATTGAAATAATGTAATTTGTATCAATTGAAAAAAAAACACACAATTTGCATTGGATTTGCACACAATATCAAGAATTTGAACTGTTTTGGTGTTGACATGCATTGCAAAACACGATGTAACTTCATAACGGTGTACCTGGACGTTGCAAATTTGGTCTCAAAATATGTGGGAGACTTCAAGGGAAAAAGTCGTAAAATGGCGCAGCAAAATCTTTGCGTGTTGCAGAATTTTGGGGGGAAATGTGGGGGGGGGGGTTAATTTGACCAGTTACTGATTATTTGAAGAATTGTTGGCCATGGGGTCAAAGGGCAAGGATCAATGGTCCAGTGAAAATGCAAATATTCCCAAATACTTGCTCTCTTAAACAATTTAGCCATCAGTCCAAAGAAACCAAGTTCAAGGAAAGTAAACAGTTAAAACATTTGTTACAGACATATCATTTCCATTTTTTGCCAGTTATGTGAAACTGTCGTCTCACATTGTCAAGACATAGTCTGTATTAGGAGAACCATGCAATGTGACGGAGGCATACCGCCATAGTGACATTTCTAGTTAAAAGCTTGTAAGGCCTGTGAACAGGAAGAAGACCCCTGAAGTGTGAGTCTCACACCTAATACATGAGACTTGATAGGTGTACAACATCTCGTTACACCCAGTCTCAATATACTGAGCTTCCTCATGTATTACATAGAACACTGTGGTGCCATTGTTCTCTGTAACATACTTCCATTTATCCCCAGCTATTGTTAAATCCAGATTTGGGGAAACAGTCTTTTTTTCAATTCAATTCAATGTTTTATTTCATTTTTTGACAAGAACATATAAACATCACTTCTTTTTTTTTTAGAGTCTTAGCTCTAAGAAGGCAATCGTGACTTTAATGCTGAAGGGGGA
Source organism: Diadema antillarum (assembly GCF_040938485.1). Taxonomy (NCBI): domain Eukaryota; kingdom Metazoa; phylum Echinodermata; class Echinoidea; order Diadematoida; family Diadematidae; genus Diadema; species Diadema antillarum. The sequence continues at coordinate 16,362 of NW_027272196.1, read as the reverse complement.
AAAATCAGAAGAGAGAAGAATTATTTCATTCACTTTCATTTGATGACACAGCCTCCTCCAACCCTTTCCCACCCTGAAGAAAGAAAGAAAATTGTATTGTTGTGGTATTTATATCATGATGGAATTAATGTTTGCTGTAGGACTCAATTTGAAACTCATCAGATGAAAGGATGCACTGTCACATCAGGTTTTCAGAGGACCCATGAGTAAGATTAAAATTTTTCATTCCTCACTTTTATTTTTCCAGGGACCCTACCGTCACCACTGAAGAACAGGAAGAGAAGGGTATCAAATTCAAATATGAAATATATGAGAGTGCGTAAAAGGTATTACAATTGCGGGTTTACCTAATGCAGCAATTGCACAAAGATCACAAAATCTTAGCATGTTATCTTGTGTATTCTTTGAGCTGAGCATGAAGTGTTTTCTGTCCTACAGCTAAACAAGTAAACAAGACCGATAACAGAAAATTTTTTCCTTTTCTGAAGTACAATGCTCTTCTGGCATCCCACAAAGTTATGTAGCATTCAGAATGTAAAACTGCAGTGAGACATTACAGACTTAAAGACTTACAGCTACATTGCAAGTGTTCAAGGATGGAATGATGCAAAAAAGTTAAAAAAAAACCCAACAACAACCCAACAAGTCCTTTCCTGCAGAACATCTTAACATATAATGATGAGATTAGAGAGAAAGGGAAGTAATCGCTTTTCATTTGTATGATTTAAGTCATAAGTGCGCAGAGAAGAGGGTGATTGATCTATTACTGCAATTTTATAAATTCATATTGTAAGTCTAGGCTGGTCACCCATTTCTATCTCTGCAGCATACAGACTTTAACTAAAGCAGGTCTCCCCTTTTCCACAGAAGGCTCCATGAAAATAGACAGCATATGTATTGCCATGTTTTTATTTTTGTAAATTTCATGAGTCAGGTGCTGTTTTTAAATTCAAAACATGAAAATATTGATTCTGATCCTGACAGTGCCTGTGACGTGCATGTGTACATTCTCTGTCTACTGCTGTACTCCACAATCACATTCAACCACTGAATATGAATCTACACAAGCACATTCGTTATACCAAATCTGTTATTTGAATCTAAAGCTACTGTAAAATCGTTTATTGTTAGCACAGATAGTTAATTGCACTTTGTAGAGGACATTAACTCCTAGCTGTGAAAAAAAAGGCAGCTCTCCAATTTGATCTGCACAAAGAACTGACCATTTACCATGCTGACCATTAATATAATGGATCATTAACAGAATTTCAGATTTTGGGAGGGAAATAATGCATATGAGAGATATAATGTTATGTCTAGACCTTAATATTACCTAGAGGGCATGTTGTTCTTTGAGCATTTGAATTGTACTGAGAAAATCATTGCACCTTGTTTTTTGTATTGAAAGTGACAAGCAATTGCCCCTGTTATGTGATGTAAGTACACAATTTATAACTTAATGGAAAATTTGCCAAAACAATGTTTCACTGTTCCTGTCTTTTATATAATGTATATATGTATTTCATATTGTTTCTACATGTGTATTACCACAACAGGCATTATTATGTTGTGCTGATCATACACTGTCCAATCTGACAGTCTAAAGTTGTCCTCCTTGTCAGGTTATTTAAGGAGACATGCGCTGTGATAATCAAAGAATGTGCATGAAATTCTTTTGTGAACATTTCAGTATGAGATCGGAAATCTGATTTGTGTTTTTGAGTGTTGTGGGAACGTTTTTGTGTCTGTTGTTGCCAGGAATAGTATGGCAGTGCTAGGCCATGCTAGGAGGGATTGCTCCCGATGAGTAGAATGATTTTCTGCACCTGTTTCAAGGAGAATAGATCTGAAATAGCTGATTTGAGGAGTAATAGGAATACCGTGGAACCTCATTATAACAAGGTCAGATATATAGCGAGATACCTGATATAGTAAGGTAATTTTGCATGTTCCGTTCCCTTAATATTCCAATTTCATCCCTGATAAAATGAGATACCCATTATAATACAAAGACATTTCAGTATGAAAAACACACTACAATGTACCTGCTGCTTTGCAGTGATAGCTATAGTATCGACCAAATATATGAGCTTTGTCGTTGGCACTGGAGATAACAGAAGTTGGACTTGCAGTGCAAAGACTCTGTGCAATGGACTCCCAGCAAGGTGTAGTGTTGAAATGTCATGTTACACAGTAGGTGTTTCTACAAAGCCCATTTCTTTTCTTTTTTTTTGTGTGTGTAGTGATACATACTTTGTGTCATTAAGGTACCCTTTTTGAGGGACGATGAAAATCTGTAAAAGAAATTTGATATCAAAAGTTGTATTAACAGTTATTCTTATTTGCTAACACAAAAGCAGCATCCTTTCTTGTGTGTCATTTTCTGGAACATAACATGTATTTCTTTTTGTTTAGTATTTGTCCTATGTAATTGAGAGCGTGCATTGCCTGGGATTAAGTTCAGTTGAGTAGGGTATGTGTTCAGAGATTTGGTGTTCACATCATGTATATACACCTGTACGGGACCTTGTGCAGCAGTTTTCAATGTAAAAATTGCAAATACTGGTACAAGTGTATTTGTAGCCTCAGTGCAGTGTTGGTAGTGCAGGTTGATTTAGAGAATTACTGGCTGAATTCTGTGCATGTTGATTCAGTTCTGTAATTGCTGAGTTTAATCTTCATCTGCAGTGTGGTTGAGTTGAAACATAATTACAAGATTGCTGATGCAGGTGTCCATAAAAAGACTCTTGGATGTTAGGCATGTAACTCTTCTAGTATTTATTATATCAGTGCGGCAGTATTTTCCATGACCAATTGTATTTCCACTGCTCACCACATCATGTCTTTCAAGGTCTTGAAAGGAAAAGCATAGTATGACAACATTTTTCAGTGATAATCTCTTTGGTAGAGCATTAACAAATTCATGGTCTCAAAAAGGAATTCTACACTCAGCAAAAAAAAAGAAGAAAGTGAACACATTTTCAAGTTCATATTTCTCAGTCATAGAATATTTGACTAAACATTAGTGTATTATATTTTATATACCATATTGAAGGCAATTTAATTGGCTATCAATCTTGGAGGTCACTGAAAAGGGAAATTCTATGCATGAGTGAATATGTTCATTTTTCTCTTCCACGGCACAGAAGTAAAAATTGCAAAAAATAAACAAGTTGTAATTCTTGCATAAGTGCTCTTCCATATAACAATGAGAACAACAGTCAAAATTAACACAATAAGAAACATGAATTAATATGCAAAAGTAAACCTATGATCTCTATGTCTTTGTAATCCCAAAGATAAGGAAAGGCTAAAAATGATGGAGGGGAATGAAGAATCTTTTCTCAAATCTAAATTCAATGACATTAGAGAAGAAGCAATAGTATCAAAAATGGTAGAAATTTGAATTGTTATTTCAAATTAGAAAATCAAAAATAACATTTGATTCTTGAATTTGTTTCATGAATTCTTATTTTCCTAAATTAAAAGAATGAAATAAAGAATTTCTGTCTATTTAATCACCTTTGTGACTTACTCCCAATGTCATTTGAAGTTGGAATTGATAGAACATTCTTATTTTCTCTCTCTAGTTTCCCACTTCGTTTTTGTTTGAGGCTATAAAGAGATACAAGAGAATGAAAGCTTATTTTTGCTATTTCATTCATGTCTCTCATTGTGTTAAATTGGTCTTTTGTTATCGTTATTATCGTGAAGGGCATTTGAAAATGAATGGCAACCTGTCAATTTTTGCAATATTTACTCCCGTGCCATGGAGGACAAAAACAAATGTGTTCACTCATGCATGAAGTTTTTCTTTGTATTGACCTACCAGGTTGATAGCAAATCAAGTTACCTTTGATGTGATCATAAAACATTGATTTCATCAAAATCCATAAAAATGTGAACTAGAAAAAGTGTTTATTTTCTCTCTTTTTTTGACTGAGTGTATTTGTAATGCATATTATGATAACTGCTTCCATTCCATGTGTAAAGGTTTAGCAGTGCCTGAAGCCTATTAGATTTTTGCTCTATGTATTCTTAATGAATAGATTTGCAACGAAAGGAAAGACAAATAAAATCAAAATGGTATGTTTACAGCATTTTTCATGTCATGTGGTCAGTTTCATGACTAATGAACCTAGAGGTAGCATACCAATAGGGGTTGTATGTATATGTGAGGGTTATTTTGTATTTTACTATAATACATATGTGCATGCATGCTGTTGTATTATCCACCTCTCGATTGTCTGCATGCCTCCGCCCCCCATATAATAGGGAGGTAGTAAGTAGGTAGCAGTAACTACAGCTCTGAATGTCCATGGGTAATATTCTCTGGTAAGAAGGATAGTAGTATATCGACAATTAATGGCCTTGAAGGGCAGGTAAATTGTCAAGGTAAAAGGTCACCAAAGTTTAGATGAAATGTCCTTTTTTTGTGGTCATGAGTTCCCGGCTTAGGGGTCAATCCTCGGTCAGTAGTCAAGATCAGTTAACTTCATCTACAGCCCTATGTTCTTATGACATGTGTGATTGCATGAGAAGCACTGTGCACAACATTCAATGTGTTTGTGATAAATGCCTACAGTGTCAAATCTCTAAGTGTAAACTTTTTTTTACTCACCCTGTATATATATATATATATATATATATATATATATATATATATACAGGGTGAGTAAAAAAAGGTTTGCACTTAGATATATGTATACAGGGTGAGTGAAAAAAAAAGTTTACACTGAGAGATTTGACATTTATTTTCAAAATCAGCCATGGACGAAAGGTTATCATGCATGTTTTGAAAGAGTGTTTTGTTCCAAATCATTTGGTATCATTTTTGTGTGATGTGAGTTCACGCGTGGATGAACAGGAGGAATTGTTTACATGAGTATAAAAATCGACTTGCACAAGAGAATGAATAGCATGTATCAAATGAGATGCATTGCTTGTGCTTTTTTTTAGAAACAAAATCGCACACACATAATTAAACACACACACACACACACACACACACACACGGAACACAACTTCTGACACTCACGCACATCTAAAGTCCACGCTAACACACACGCACATTAAATTCGCTCACGCATCACGTAACAAATTCACGATGCAGACAGATCGAGTCGTCTGGAAGAAACGATTCTTGTATTAATGCAATACACTTCCGTCATAGCATTATGGTTGAATTTAAATGCCACATTTATATTAAATGGGAAAATCATCATTTTACAGAAATGTTTATTTCATAATGATGACTTGGTTTCAAACAACAGCTGTAGTAACCACAAGAATAATATGTAGTAGTGCACCATCTCAAAACAAGACAGTGAAAGAGGATAATCAATGGTTGTTCTACCTGCAATGTGATGTGAGTGTGATACTGTGTGTTGCGTACGGGTGTCAATGTGGGTGTTCCTTATCTGCGTTTGTTCGTGTGTCGTTCAGTCTTTGTGTTCCTTGTGTGCGTGTTTGTGTGTGCGACTTTATTTCTGAAAAAAATCATGTGCAGTGTCTCTCATTGATTTGATAGATTCACATTCTCTCACTTATGCTATTGCGCAAGTCAAATTTTGTACTCTCTTAAACAGTGTCACATGTTTTTATCTATGCGTAAACATACACCACGCAAAAATGATACCAAATGAGTCAGAATGAAACACTTTCAAAACATGTAGGCCTATGATAACCTTTCGCTCATGGCTGATTTTTAAAAGTGAATGGCGATTTTTCTTAGTGTAAACTTTTTTTATACACCCTGTAAGTTATATATATATATATATATATATATATATATATATATATATTATGCATACATACATACCACTATAATGTTATCTGTCTTGTTGGCTAGTGTTAAATGTTTTCGGGTTATCCATCCGTCTGCCTTCCGTCCGTTCTGTCGTCCTTCCGTCTTTCGGTCCGTTCTTGATCGATTTCGTTGACGACCTAACTTAAGAACCATTTGAGATATCCATATGAAACTTAGTATTATGTATGAATTGATGAAGCTGAGTCTATCAACTTTTAGGGTGCCCACGCTCAAGGTCAAGGGCAAGGTCAGATTCTTAAAATTTCATCATATCCCCGTATCTCTGCAGTGCCTGAAGGTATTATCATGAAACTTAGTGAAAAGATGTATTACCAGATAAAGATTCTCTTAAAATAGTTTTGGCTCATGCGGTCAAAGGTCAAGTGAAAATGCTAAAATGTCACTATTTTCTCTCCATATCTGGATGGCTCAAGGTATCTTCATGAAACTTAGTACTTATGCATGTACTTCTGCCTGACAATGATTCTCTTCGGAATTTTAGGGTTAAAAGCGTCGAAGGTCAGGTAAAACTGTTAAAATTCTACTATTGAATGCTGAATTTACACTATATTCTCCTTACCTTGTATATTGGGTCAAAGGTCAAATGAGAATTGTCACTATCATTTCCCCATATTTTGAAAATAGCTCGAAGTATTGTGAAAAATTGGATAGTGCTGCATGATTAGTAATTATTTTAAGACAGTTGTGGGCCATGGGGTCAAAGGGCAAGGGCCAAAGGTCGAGTGAAAACACTCAAATTACCAAATACTTGCTCTCTGAAACAATATTGTTTCAGAGAGCAAGTGTTTGGTAATTTGAGTGTTTTCACTCGACCTCATAATTATGTCCAAATAAAATCTGGTTCAAGGAATGTATAAACACTAAACACATTTGGGGTTGTGCCATCAAATTTTCAAACATTCCATTTCAATTTTTATCAATATTGTGAAACTGTCGTCTCGCATTGTCAAGATGTACTGCAGACCTATTGGAGAATAACGCGATATGACGGAGGCATTTCAGTCGCCATACATTTCCAGTTATGACTAACAGAATGCGCATAATACAGTCAGTCATAAATTTATACAACACACACACGATCCCACCAGTGCACTTAGTAGTACATGTATTATACCAATTACACACTTATTGAGCTTAACTCTATCCAAAAGTTGAATGAAGTTTGTCTTCATCATTCAAAACATTAACCAATAAAGATGAAAAAGTATTCATGCTATATACTTCTAACTATACATTGCCATTTAGTAGGCCTAAATGTGTTACTTTAGCACCTTGCGATAATGACAACTTGTTACTTGTATAGTCTTTGTGCATATTTTCATCCTCCTTTTCGTTTCTTAAGTGCTTCGGAATCAAAACACACACATATTAACACATACACATGATATATCAACACATTCACATTGTCATGACTATTCCTCTTGCAATATCACATATTCATATTTATTATAATAAGTGATACTTATATATATAGTTGATTATCCACTCTTTGTGCAATATTGCTGTTCCGAAGGCCAGACCTAAATTTCTTTTTTATTTACTGTATTATAATATACTTAAGTGTATTTAGATTTTTGTATTTCAATGTTCCGATTATGATTTTAATTGGTGTGTTATGTACTTCGGGGGTGGAGACAAGCATGAGTATTAGTACCTTTTTTGCACCCCTAGACATGTTTAATTTGTCTGAATAAATACAACACACACACACACACACACACACACCACACACACAGTGGATACTGGTAGCTTTCTTCCACAAGTACAATGTATAGGTATCTCATTGACACGTTTAGGTGTTACTGTGCACAAAGATTGCAAATGATGAACAGAACATTCAAAACGCCATTTTCGTTTATATTTTTATTGTGGTCAGCTGTCACATGTCGCTCATTGAAAATTTGCTCCACATTAATTTTGTTGTGCTGCCATAAATTGCCGGTGCATATTGCGTTGTATACTTTGTCGAAATTTAATTCAATTAGTTGTTGACACTTCGTGGTCAAAGTAATCATACGCATGTATGATCTATATATATCTGTCTATATATCTAAGTCACGGCGATGACCCGTGCCCTATTAACTTGAACAGATTTTGCTCTTCTCTAAAGTTCGATGTTGTTTTACTCCAGAAAGATTCGATTTGTAGTTTGTTAGCAGTTTACTTTGTTTTTATTATACTCTCAATTTAGGTATACATTTTTTTTCGATTGAAAGTATATAAGCATTTTAGAGGGTTGCCACCCCGTCAGCAGGAAATCAATTTACGGATTTGACATTGCCAAATATAGCACAGTGGTTAGGTGTAACATAACCTGTATTGAAATTGGGAGTGAGATAACATGAATGATATTGCCTTGATGCTTTACCAACATAATTAAGGCCGAGATGCAACTACATATTGTATTGGTGACAGCTGCCAGAGATTCTGTAGAGTGAGCTGCTCTGTACTACAAGTTGTCAATCTGGCAGTCTCCGCTCCCGAAGGAAAATACGTTGAGGTAACCGCAGCGCGCGAAATGATTTCCGGAGGAATAGAGCTTCTCCCCTCCAGCTGAACCGCCGCATTGCGATGCTTGACTGATGTCACTCTCCCAGTTTCCATTCACCACACTCTTCAGCTCAAACCATCCCTGCTCCGTCTCGCTGCAGTCCATCTGTATGTCCAGCATCCAGTAGTGTTCTCCCCACTGATTGAGAGGCGTGTATCCATAGCCATGTGTGTCCACGGTGGCAAAGTAGTTGGCATCATTGGTGGTCCAGACCATCGGGGAGCCATTTGCTGCCTGTCCGTTGTACGTCCCCTGTTCATCCTCAGCACCGTACCAGTCGAGGTAGCGATCATTAATACTCCAGTAACTGAACTTTTCGTTGCTGCTTCCTTCGATCAGGTGATAGATAGGAATGGCACAGGCACTTGTCTCCGCGTTAGTCGTACAGCCACTTCGGCGCGCGTCATCTATACCCCCACGCAGGAAAAGATCTTCACCGTTGACTGTTTGCTTTTGGATGAAGATGACAGTGCGCTCCAATTGGGGATTGGGGTTGGAAGTTTTGGGTTCGGATGTCGTGGTTGTGGATGTTACTCCCGGTTTCGGTGTGGTTGTCTGGATAGGGCCATTCTTTGTCGCACCGACGTGAATGAGCAACAAGGAATCCTCGTCATTATTGTCGACATAGATATCGGCATAGCCACTGCCATCTACGACGACTGTCTCATCTCCAGTGCAGGTGTTTTGATTTGGATCATAGTCTACACGGGCCAGGTTGCAGTACTCGCCAGTCGGTAAACCGGTTTGTAGTCTATTGTTTATGGGCGACCAGTCTCGATTGATTGCTATGAAGGCGCGATTCCCCCGAGAAAAGGCAGCCTTTTGGTAATCGCCCCACCAATTTTGTACTGGTTCATTGCCTGCCTGGTTCCGCCACTCAACCATGTTCTTGATAGGTCTCCAGCGATGTTCACATACCCAGTCTCCATTGCAGTTTCCATCGGAGTCAAATGAGGGTCCCTGAATGCTCCAGTCGCTGTCACTGACGTGTGGTGGTCCTTCCCAGTCCTGATCAAAATAGTAGCTACTCATGATACGAGGGAATCCATGAGGCCAAGCCAACATGAAGGCAACGGCCAAGGTATAATACCTTCCATTTTTATGAGTGACCAGAAAACCACCGCCGCCGTGTCCACGTTGATTGTCATGATTATCGATGAATACCAGGCCATCATTGTCGCTGAGCTTGACGCCCCAGGTACCAAAGCTTTGGAAGTTACTGATCTGGTTACTCCCGCCGTCGCGGAAAGCTTCACTGACCGTCTTGCCATAGATGAAGTCGGTCACCCTAGCCACGCTACTGTATTCTCCCGCTGTCACGGCTTCTCCGCTATCCTGGTCAATCACCTCTTGGTAGAAGAAAGGGCGCGTGGAAGCAGGAAAGTATGCCGTGTTTAGATCGTTGGTCATGTCGAAGATTGCAATGAGGTCGTCTGGCCACATGTGCTTAGCAGCATCTATGCGGAATCCGGCAACCCCAATATCGATCAGGTCATTTAGGTACGCGGTTATTCTTCCCCGGACATGATCAAGGGAAGTATCCAAGTCCAACAGGCCAACCAAGTTGCAGTTGCGCACCTGCGAAATGCAGTGAAATTAGGGAACGTGATCAGATTGAAAAAAAAATACTTCCAAGTGAAATATTAAAAGTCGTGACAGCGTTCTTTTTTTTTTTAATCTTAATCTTTCGTGGACGGGGACGAATAAACTTAAGTATCATGTTCGTGACAGTATTTTTTTTTTTCAAAATGTCTCAATGAAACATAGGGAAGACATATTGACTCGTCTGTCTTAATTCCTATGATATACATGTGCAGTGCATGGTTGCCCTCTTACTATATATACGTAAAAGTCACGTAAGATGAAACAGTCATTAATTTTAGGCTAGGCCGTATACACGAAATTTTCTGTGTAGGAGCAAAAGTATCCCCCTTCCCACCCCCTTAATATTCCGATTGAATAAAGTTTTGAATTCAAAATAATTTTTGTTTTTAGAACATCCTTATGCCATACTTATTTTATTTCTTTTTTAACGTGTATTTATCCCCAAATCATACAGAATTAGACTAACTTTAAGTTTGGAGCAACTGTTCCTGTTGCGTACTACCCTGAAGTAAGGAGAATTTTAAAAAAATGGTGGTAAAAGATTTGAAGAGGGAGTGTGTGGTACTACCAGTGGGTGGCAACATTAAAACAGTGAGGAATAATGGGAACGAATAGGGATTCGTTCGGTGATTCTTGTGGGTTACAAACTCCCATTATTCGCATCATTACTAGCGTCACTTATACTCTAGAGAGGACAAATCACCAGTTCTTTAATTTGTACTCACTATTTCCGCGTCGTTGTAAGTGTTGATGTTGCCACCGGTCTTACAATTCCCACATGGAACGTTGAAATGTGCTGACGTGTAGGACGCGTCAGGGAAGTCGTAAGTATCGGTATCGAAAGGCGAGTTTGCACTGCCGTAATCTTGACCTGTGTGCATCGGGTACGAAAAGCATTTATTCTTCAGCCACCGGCTTTCTCAATTTTTCATGGCCCCGTTATAAAACAGCGACCTCATCGTCCCTTGCCAAGAACTGTCTAGAAGTATTCTGGCCTGAGGTTTGATAGATAATATCTCATAATCGTATCATTATTTGAATTTAAAAAAAAAAAGGAAATGAACTCACTTGTTGCGACTTTTCATTTCCAGCTCTTATATTGAAAAAAATTAAAAAATTACATCAGTCTATAGTAACTCACATTCTACAATCAAAGAGTAACTTTACACGAAGTTATGTGCGATGGAAACCATTCAATATCCTCAATCTGTAATAACTTTAGTGTAATGTTCATTTATTTCAAAAGTAAACTCTTTGTAAACTCAAGATCCATGCCGTTTTACGTATAAATTCTGTCACCAGCAATGGCGAACTTTCTCCAACCTACGATAAAAAGAATACACGAAATGAATGGTTGGTTATAAATTATATTACAAATAGCAGGGGTAATCGTGTTTGTTCAATCTCCAAATTATATAGGTTTACTCTTAATCTTTGTTTCATTTCTTAAGCTGGCGTGCCCCTGCTAGAACGGCTTTGTGGAAAGTGTGTAATGGAGAATCGATCTGTTTGTTCCAAAGAATTGCACTAACACGAGTATGTCAACTATGTCTTGTTGTTTTTATGTGCGTTTATCTGTTTCTTGTGTTTTTTGTTTTTTTGTGGGGGCATATAAGTTCTGACTGCTTGCACACTGAAACCAAGCTTACCCATTCAAGGTTTAATGTTCACATGAGTCATTTCATTTCTGGAGTCTTAAAAAAAAATCTTAAGTACTGAAATAATTCAAGTAACAACATCAAATTTTCACATTAGATGTAAAAACTTAAAGCACAAGTTCACCTTGATGTGGATTGAGTGAATGCAACAATATCAGTAGACCATATCAGTGAAAGTTTGAAGAAAAATCGGACAATCCGTTCAAGAAAAAATATGAATTTTGTCAGTTTAAGTGCAGTCACTGCTGGATGAGACAACCAGTTTGTGATGTTTCATGCGTATAGAACGACATAAGAAAATATAAAGAGAATTCCACATTTATTTTTATTTTTTTTTATTTTTTTATTTTTTATTTATTTATTTATTTTTTTTTTTTTGGGGGGGGGGGGGAGTAGGACCTACACATTCCCTCGGCTTGCTACTGACATACAGATGTAAATGTATATGTTAAGGTTAATATCATTCCCCAAAAGAAGCAAGTCAAGTGTTCTTTTATTGTGCGAAACTGAAGTAGCCTTCTCATCCAGCAATGGCAGCACTGAAACTCCGAAAATTCATAGCTTTTTAACATATTGTTAGATTTTCCTCAAACTTTCACTGATATGTTCTACTAATATTGATGCATTAATGATTTGTTCACTCCATCCTTTTATATATTAAGGTGAACTTGTCCTTTACTATGAGACATGAGAATGAATTTTAGATAACTTCATACACTGATGTATAAATGTAAGTACATACGTATTATGTGTGTAGGTCCTATCATGTTTATGAGCGCAATTAAAATCTATTCATTATTATATTCTATAACACAAAGTATTCCAAATATCAAACCACCATGAAAAACTAAAAAGCCAATATTGACGAGTTGCACTCTATGTATAATATACATTAATAGCGAACAAACTGCAGGCAGAGCTGCAAACACACTGTTTAACTGAAATGACATGAAAGTTCTTCGTACAGAACGATTTATTCTTACCAGCATCTTCTCCGCACATGTGGTTGACTACCCCATCGACGTAGATCCGGACCTTGGCGGCGTTACATCGCTGCACCATGTCGATCAAATCTTCCCGCGAACCTCGTCGGCTACCTAGCTTGTAGCTCACCGGCTGATAGCTCTCATACCAGGGACGCTTGACGTTCGGGTCCCAAGAAGGTTCGTAGATAACCCGATGTTCATGGGGTGGTGAGATCTGGACCCCGCCGAATCCGTTAGGTCCCAAGAAACTGGAAGCATGATATAAATCCGAGAAAAAATGTAAGCCCAATATAGCACAGAGAGAATAATGTGAAAGGAAGAGGTAGATGGAGAGAGAGTGAGAGAGAAAGGGAGAGAAAGAAAGAGAGGGGGAGAGCTGGACGCCATCCACATACACACATCTACGAACGTTGGATCTCGTATTATACTACAAAGTGGTTGGACTCGTTGAAAGTCCATTCGTTAGTAGGTCCATGGTGATACACACACTAAAAATGATTGAACAGGACAGTATCCAGGTATAACAGACTACGCTCTTTCATACCACAAAATTTATGCAGGGGGCGGCGGTGGGGGTGGGGTGGACTACTGCACTAAGAACTGCCTGATGGAAGTTCATTCTCATATACATTGTACACAAAAACAAATCTGTGAAGATCTGAGCAAAATCAGAACGTTACGCTAATTTGAAGTGTTGGTGTTATCTTTGGTACCTCGCTGATACCACATGTTTTGGGTTTTTTTAACCAGCTTCGTATAAAATAGTAAATTTGCTTACATATATCGCATCAAGTATCACCTGAGGTATATGCATCAGCAACCCGATTGGTTTGTCTTCAAATAATGAATGTAGGACCCTATGTCTTCACTGTGAAGGAGAGGCAAATAATTAGATACATTCTATCAAGGACAAGAACTTGATCATGGCGGATAGTGACATCCAGTGTTATTGACGCTTACCTGAACTGGCATTCTATGAATTTTCAGATTCTACCAGAGGTGCTTCATTCAGCTGTCATTTTTTTTTCTTTCACTACAGTCACGTGAAACTGCAAAATCTTGAAGTTAGCTCTATGAATATCATCCCCACATTCAGTCTCATCAAAATGTGCGTTATAGTCTCTCAGCACTCATAATGATTGGTGAAGCTCGTCATCGTAAGTCTTAAAAGTCAAAGTCACGCTGGTGGTTCATCGTAAGACGACTGAGCAGACGGTCTCAGCATGTACAAACGATCTGAGAACTGCAAGGATTGTAACAAAATGATTTAGCTCATAGTGTTCAGGCGAAGTAACTTTGATTGTAACTTAAGAGAAACTTGAACTTAAAGCAAACGCCCGTGTCCCCAGACAGAGGATTGCGTAAAATGGATTCAGACGGGTATCCTTGCCATCGGCTCATTCTCTTTCCCTATTTGGACTACCTGAAATACTCTTGCTTTATAAGTCTTCTTGTGTGTTTTTTCTTTTTTAATGTTGTTGTTGCTGTTGTTGTTGTTGTGGTTGTTGTTGTTGTTTATTAGACTTTTCCCCCTTACATAGTGGCTATACTTGAGTAAATAATATTGTGAAGTATTACATTGTATTAGAAGAAATGGAAATATACCGATACATATAGCTTCATGGCTCACACAGCTTAACATAGCACTACTCTGTTCCAGCCATTTAGCTACATAATTGGTATAAAGCTGTCTGTTCATTCTATGTCAATCAGATATGAATTCACCAGAAGAGCTTGACTTTAAGTAAAAAAAAACAGCACAAAATATGCTAAACCATACCGCTTTTATATGAATTTTGTTTAATGGCTCTACAAACAAATCCTTCGCACTTACTACGTGGCATTTACAAATACTCAGATATCTAAGATTAACTGTGCGATCATGTAGGGTCACAAAGGAGATAAAGTTGCCAAGTCAACAGTATAATGCTTTGAGTGGTTCAAAGTTTATCAATCTGTATGCTCTTCTATTCTGAAACTCAAACGCACGGTCGCACTTGCATTTGAACGGTCAAAATCATATCGTCGAAACATTGAAACCACGGTACATACTAATGATTCTGCGGAGCCTCGGGTGATTTAACGCGGGTATAAAGGTTGCATCTCTTTCTTCTGATAATTTTCAGTCGATTGTCTCACTTCCCTGGGACTCGCCATTTCAATATTTCTTGGACCCACTAGGCAAGAACTCTCTTGCATAGCCACATTTACCTAAAAGCGCGTCATTACTTAATCTCGATTAACCTTTTCCTTTTTAAGTTGCAGAAAATAATCTTGAGATAATTTATAATTCAAGTTGCAGCATGAAGGAAGGGGAGCGGAAATTTGACGACGTTCTTTACGAATTAGGTGAATTTGGTCGCTATCAGATAGTGATATTCAACTTGCTATGTCTTCTGATATTCATAGCACCATGGCAGACTCTTGGAGCAGTGTTCATTTCTGGCGACACGGATCACTGGTGTAAGGTAAGTTGGTTTTAGTGTGGTTTGTATTTGGTATAAAAGTACAGTTATCTACTAGTATTTGACAAGCAACTCATGTAGACATGGCATTAACAGTGTCAGTAGAAATATCTTACAGTTTATATGATCCTTTCTCATTAGTTTTCTTTGAAAAAAAATTCTCCACCGTACCTATCTATATACAAACATTTGACAAAACTTTCTATCCGATTTTTCTAGGTGACACTCTACACATGCACACACATTATTATGGTCTTTATCTCTATTCGGGGTAGTCTCGTCAGCGTTGCCACAATTCTATCCTACCAGGGGGGCCTGTCTTTGTTATTAGCCGACATAGCATTGTCAGGTACCAATTTATACACCTGGGTCGACAGGGACGTGGTGGGTAAAAAAAAAATCTTGCACTTGGCAGGATTCGAACTCGGGACCGCCGACTGAGAGTCAGGAATCTTACCACTATGCCACAGCGCCCCACACAATCAAGAAGTCATTCTTTCCGAGAATAATCATTAAGATTATAGACCTTATCAAATTCAATGAGAGTCTTGGTCTTCGTTTTCAGCTATGTCCAACAATTACGATAAAAACCTAGAGTAAAAAGACAAACGGAAATCATCGATATTAATATCTCTAAATGATGAAGAATTATAAGCTTCAAGAAATCCCATGTCAGTAGCACAATGTTGCCTTGTGGTTGAAGAGTTAAATGCCATTATTCAAACTACTCAATGCTGTCAGTAAGATATCTGTATCGTCCTTTACCTACCAATAAAAGCCCATTATTCATCATGTAAAAATGCTTGATTTTTTTTAATGCTATCAAAGTTATGTGCTCCTGCTCAAACAATCCGCTCAAGACTTCCAGATAAATGGATTGTTCTCAATAAATCTTTTTTTTTTCATACAAAAAAATATCAATTTTCACTTATGGAGAGCGGGTTCTTTGTGTTTCAAGATGGAGATATCAACAACATTCGGGAGAACTTGACAATGGTGACTGGAGTTTGTCTACTCCGGCGTTTTGAAGATTTTTTTTTTTCTCAAATATTGAACATTCCTAATTAGCTAGAAAAAGCGCTTTGGGATGACTTAAAATGCAGTCCGTTGGTATACACTGTGAGTTTGCAAACAATTTCGACGAAAGCAAAATATGTAATAAGAGTATCAGAATTGTTTTGTGAACTCTTCTGTGTTTTAAACATTCGCCGCTTCATGACATTCCTTTTACAGCTTGAATGAAAAATGGTTGAGCACCTGGTGAGAT